>NC_086109.1:93557852-93772852 GCF_963921235.1 Mobula hypostoma
TCGTGGTTTAATCCGAGACCGACTGCACCAAAAAATGCCCTCCCTGTGGTTCTTCAATGAATGGCACTAAACTCCCATCAGGAAAAGTTAGAGGTTTGTAACCTCAGCCAGCCCCATCATAGGCACCAACCTTCCCACAACCGAGGACATCTTCAAAAGGAGATGCCTCCAAAAGGCAGCATCATCTTTAAGGACCCCAGCATCCGGGAGGTCAGCGTTCCCTCAAATTTGTAATTATCAGTGTATGCAAAAATCTTGTGCTGTGCAAGTTTTTGCCCAGTGACAACAACACATGCGCACTGAATAATTTATTCAATAAAAGCAGTATAAATAAGCTGGTTGTAAAATCTGCAGGCAAATCATCACAAACTCCACGTTGACAACGCCATTTGCATCAGAAGCTGGAAAAGGAAACGTGATTGTGTACGATTGTAAAATATACTTAACACGCCAACAAGGTAGAGGGTGACAACCTTTTGTGCGCAGTTTAAATTCCTTCGTGCGCTAGTAGCAAAAGACCTGTGTGTGGGCACATCTCAGAGGAGACATTGCAGGAGATGCCCTCTGCTTATTACTATCGTCAGAGAGGAGATACAGAAGCCTGAAGAGAGACACTCAGTATTTCAAGGACAGCTTCTTTCCTTCTGCCATCAGATCTCTGAACCTAACTCACTTTCTGCACTCATCATTATGTGCCGTGTTGTCTGATGTGGGTGATCATGGTCTTTGCAAGACCATGATTGTCCTTGCCAAATTTTTTCTACACTGCCCTTTTTCTGGGCAGTGTCTTTACAAGATGGGTAACCCCAGCCATCATCAATATTCTACAGAGATTGTCTGCCTGGTGTCAGTGGTCGCATAACCAGGACTTGTGATGTGCACCAGCTGCTCATACGACCATCCACCACCTGCTCCCATGGCTTTACATGACCCTGGTCGGGGAGCTAAACAAGTGCTATACTTTGCCTGAGTATGACCTGCAGGCCAGCGGAGGGAAGGAGAACTTTACACCCCATCACCCATATTTACACTGTCTTTTTTAATTCCTTATTGCAACTTTTTTTAATGTATTGCACTGTACCGCTGCCACAAAACAAGTTTCATCATACAGTTCAGTGATAATAAACCTGATTCTGATTCTAAGTTCAAGAAAACAAACACACACTGATTCCACGGGCATTGTTCACTGTCCCAGGACCCTGCAGGGTCTTGTAGTCATTTGTAACAGTTGCTGAAGTTAAAGTCTTACATTGCAGAGACGTGCCATTCACCACACTGAGCACACACAACAACCACATTAATCCATTAACTTCTGGTAAAACGGCAGCATGCTTGGACGTAATGGTCTCTCGGGGGCCAACCAAAGGTGCTGTTGTTTTTTTTAAATGTGTATTTTATGATCACAAAACAATGCTGGACCTTGAGAATTTCAAGAGCCATAGGTCAACCCTATCAGCGAGCTACCTGTTGGCGCAGGAGCTGGACTCGGTGCAGACTGCGTCACCGCCTGCCCCAGAAAGGCACCAGAGTCGGTGCGTGGTGCTGCAGTCTGACAGAGTGATTGCCTCGGACCTTTCGCTTGTGACCGGAGGACCCTGCTGGGCATTGGTGATGTGAAATGCTGCAAGTCCACCTCCCTTTACTGGCGAGGCAGACGGTGGGGGAAGAGAGTGTGTAGCCCCAGTTGTAGTGAGGACTAGGCCTCAAGCCGGGGGCTTGCCTGCGGCTGCGGTACAGGAGAGGAGACAATGGAGGTGGTGTAACACAGCGTCCATGCTGGGTTGTGGTTGGCCCCTCCTGCTGGTGCTGCCCTCCAGTGTTCACTTTGTGGAAGACAAGCTAGATTGTGTCATTGAGGTTTTGGTCTATATAATTTTTTTTGTGTGACCATATATTTACCGCCATCTTATATGTGCTATACGTGCCTTGGGCGGTGCATGACTGTTGGTACTGTGTTTTACATCTTGTCTCTGGAGGAACATTGTTTCACTTGGCTGTGTTCATGTGTGGCTGAATAACAAGAGAGACTTATTCAAGATAACCACCGGCTGTAAGAGCTGCGAGGGTAGTTCAATCACGTACTGAGAAAAAGGAAGATGAATACCTTTGAACCGCTGGCATCTTAGTTTTTGAATTTCGTTTTTCATGCTTTACAATTTTCCCTGTTTTTTGGGGGGGGGTCCACAGTGAAGAGAGGAGCATGTGCTCCACACAAATAAAAAATCATTCTCAGTTAATTTGATCAAAATCCCAGGTTGTAATACTCATTTACGTGAACAAAGGGGAGTGGGCTGAATACTTTTACAAGGCGCTGAACAGGAGGGCGGAGCAAAGTCAAGATGGCGCTAAATGGTGACTCCTTTGCTTACATCTTTGGAAACAGCTCCATTTCTATTTTTGATATCATCCCCCCCCCCCCCACCCTGCTTTTGAAGGTTCTTTTGAAGACCCTGACCTGGAGTTACAATCTGACTTCTGTTCTTTGTGGGAATGGGACCCGCTCTCAGGGCCTCACGACCGGCCACTTTTTGATATTCCAAGGACACAGCCTGGAAGACTAGTCTGCCTTCAGGGTGCCAGATTTTTGTGGCTCTGGAGACAGGCTGATTCAAGGCCAGTGCCCCTGACTGAGGTGTTGCGGGAGAACAAGGAACGTCAGGAGCAACGGGTTAGCAGCCGGCTGTGAGCTTCAGGGTCAATTCTTTGGGCGCAGAGCACAGAAAAAGCGACGGAACAAACTTTGAACATCATAAATCAGCGAGTTGTTTGTTATGTCTCCCCTCTCGCTGTGAAACAGGGACACCTCTTTTTCCCTTATTAGGGAGAGAGAGGGCCTGTGGCATGTTGAATTACCAGGTAAACAAGTAGTCTTTGGAGTGCTGCAAGTCTGTGTCTTTATTGATGCTTTGCTGCACGCTTGAGTGCTCGGTGGTGGGTGCCTATGCTTCTTTTTTTTGCTGGCAGGGAGAGGGGGTGTGTGGGTCTTTGCTTTGCTGCTGCTTGTGCGTGGGAGGGGGGAGCTGGGGGAGGCTTTGGGGTTCTAACGTTTAACAGTCGTTCATTCTTTGGGGCACTCCTCTGTTTTTGTGGATGTTTGTGAAGAAAATGAATTTCAGGATGTATATTGTATACATTTCTCTGACATTAACTGTACCTGTTGAATTTCATTTCTAACCTTGACCTATTACATCAAGAGGAAAAGAAATCTTGGCAGCTTTTTAACTCAGCACTGAAAGCAGCGTCACAGAATAAACATGTAGAGATCACTTTTAACATTTACAATACATTCCAATTTTCATATTGCCGCAGGATAACCTGTCACTTCCATTAGGAGCTGGGACAGGTGATGAAACGCATTAGCAAAGGAGGAGGTCACGCTTCTGGTAAGATGGAAGCATGTTTGGCTGCAGCGCCTTCTATGGGGTCAACAAAACATGTCACTGTCGTATTTAAACATTTTTAATGATCACAAGATCCTGCAATACATTAAGAATTTAAAGTTTTGCAGGTCCATCCCATCAGCAAGTTGCTCGCTGGTGGGAAAAAAAGGAGCTGCGTATTATGCTACTGTCTGTGCCCAAGGAGGCATACAGTCTAATAGCGAGTGGCCGTGATGGTCACTTCTGTTGCAATCGCAAGACCCTTCTGGACATTGTTAATGTAGTGTGCCGCAAGTTCGATTCGCTGATTTATTGGCGGTGGGGGGGGGGGGAGAGAAGAGAGCTGCGTGGCCTCAGTTGTAGAAAGCACTAGGCCTCAAGCCGCGGTCTTGCCTGCTTACAGCCAGGAGAGAGGTGTCAGAACTGGTGCACTCCACCAGGGGGCAATGTGGCATGGCATCCAGGCTGGAGTCTGTACTCTCCCCCTCAGTGTTTGCTCAGCAGAAGACAGGCTCCATTGTAGTCATCTGCAGATTTCTATGGCATTGGATGGCTTGAGTTTAGACTCTTTCTGAATGGTTATGACTTTCTATCTTATAGATGTTGTGTGCGCTTTGTGCTGTGTGTGACCGTTGGTACTGTGTTTTGTACCTTGGCCCTGGAGTAACACTGTCTTGTTTGTATTAACACGCATTCACATGTGGTTGAATGACAATTAAACTTGAATTAAGATGGAGTAGAGGGGCAGGAAGTAAGTCTTAAGAGGTTTTTAAAAGCAGCAAAGGTATGTGCTGCAGAGAAAATTGGAAAACACGCGTGTTATTTTGAATTTGTACAAACCCTGGACAGTGTAGACCATATCTGATTCTGTGCTACATTTACAAGCCTATAGATATTAAAAACTACAAAAAGAAATTTACTAGGATAATACCAAATCAGACCAGGGCTCCACTCTCTGAAAAAGAAAATGCTGATTGAAGCCTTTAAGGTTGAATGGATTTGAACTGCTCAGCCCTTTGCAGAGGAACTCAAAACAAAGCAACAGAAATGAAACACCACGTAGGACAATCCAGAAAATCCTGTCCGAGGTTCAAGAGAAATTTCTTTATTTGGAAATCCTCTACATTTGGAATTCAACAAAACAGATCAATTCTCATAAGCAGCACAAGTACATCAGAATGGAAACTGGGTAAAGACAACAAAAACAAAACATTAACGAGAGGATCTGCAGATGCTGGAAATCCAGAGCGATGCACACAAAATGCTGGAGGGACTCAGGTCAGGCAGCATCTGTGGAGAGGAACAAACAGTCGACGTTTCAGGCCAAGACTCTTCTTCAGGACTGGAAAGGAAGGGGGAAAGATGCCAGAATAAAAAGGTGGGGGTGGGGAGGGGAAGGAGGATAGTTAGGTGATAGGTGAAGCTAGTTGGGTGGGAAAGACAGAGAGCTGGAGAGGAAGGAATCTGCTAAGACCTGTGTATTATGCTCTTTCAAATTTTATTCCAATTCCCATTGTGGGAGATGAACATTTTCCCAATGAGTTGCCCAGTCTCAAAAACTAATTCACCCATACAAAAGTACAGGCCTCATTGTGCTTTTAATTTAGACAATTGTCCTCCAGAGGTAACTAGTAAGAATGAGAGGGAACGGTGCAAGAATGAGGCAGCTGATCTGACAAGAGGGTAAGTAAGTAGCATTTACACAGAATGCTGGAGAAACTCAGCAGGTCAGGCATCAACGGAGAGAAATATACAGTCAATGTTTCGGGCCAAGACCCTACTTCTGGACTGAAAAGGAAAGAGGAAGACGCCAGAATAAAAAGATGGGGGAGGGGAAGGAGGACTAGCTGAAAGGTGCCAGGTGATGCCATGTGGGAGTGAAAACAAAACATTAAATGATTTTCTTTCCATAAGACACAGGAGCAGAAACAAGCCGATCAAATCTACTCTGACATTCCGTCAAGGCTGATTTATTATCCCTCTCAACCCCATTCTCCTGTCTTCTCCCCCGTAATGTTTGACGTCCTGACTAACAAAGAACCCAACAACCCATTTTAAATACTCAGACTTGGCTTCCACAGCCGTCTGTGGCAGTAAGTTCCACAGATTCAGCATTCTGATTTTTCACAGATGCTGCCTGACCCACTGATTTCCAACCCCCCCACCCCCACCCTTTGGTATTTTCTGTTTCCTCATCTTCAGTTAACATTTTGGGTGAGCCCTGATGGAGATTTTGACAAAATCTGAAATAATAACTGTTTCCCTTCCCACAGGTGCTGCCTGACCCACTGACTTTACCAGCATTTTGTGTTTTTATTTCAGATTTCCAGACAATCCAACATTCAGGGGCAGCTGAAGCCCCAGCCGCCAGTGGCAGAGCCAGAAGCAGCAAGAAGGGCCGGAGTTGGCGGGAAAGGCTGCGTGGCTAAAGAAGGGCCGGAGTTGGCGGGAAAGGCTGCGTGGCTAAAGAAGGGCCCACGAGATAAACAGAGTTGAAGCCATAACGGAATCAGAACACGATGTTTAACGAGCTGTTTTCACTGGCAATAAATGTGGCCTTTGAAACAGTTTTTTTTTTACCAGAGGGTGGAATTCATTGCCACGGGTGGCTGTGATGACCAAGTCACTGGGTATATTAAAAGCAGAGGTTGATAGGTTCTCGATTAGTAAGGGCGTCAAAGATTATGGCAAGAAGGCAGGAGAATGGAGTTGAGGAGGATAATAAATCAGCCATGATGGAATGGTAGACCAGACGATGGGTCAAATGACCTAATTCTGCTTCTTTATCTTATGATCTTATAGCTTCTTCCCATCCGCTAGATTTCTGAACAGTCTGAAACCAGCAACATTACCCGTTTTCTCTCTTTTCACACTATTGAATTGACTTTATTACCTACATCCTTCAAATACATGAGGAATAAAAATCTTTATGTTACATCTCAGCTCAAATGTGCAATGTGCAGTTATTGTCATTTATAATAAATATGTACAACAGGATAGTCAATATAACATAGAAATAGAGTAGCGTCAGAATGTATTAAGCAGCCTGTCTTCTTGACAGCTTGTTTTCTTGACACCACTGTGTCAGGATGATGACTTCCTCTCTGCAGGTTGCCTCATCATTATTTGAGACTAGTTATATTTTTATATATTTCTTGTTGTAACTTATATTTTTTATATATTTCTTGTAACTGCGCAGGTTGACTGTGTGGTTAAGAAGGCATACGGTTCATTGGCCTTCAACAATCGTGGGATTGAGCTTAAGAGCCGAGAAGTAATGTTGCAGCTATATAGGACCCTGGTCAGACCCCACTTGGAGTACTGTGCCCAATTCTGGTCACCTCACTACAGGAAGGATATGGAAACTATAGAAAGTGCAGAGGAGATTTTTAAGGATGTTGCCTGGATTGGGGAGCATGCCTTATAAGAATAGGTTGAGTGAACTTGGCCTTTTCTCCATGCAGCGACAGAGGATGAGAGGTGACCTGATAGAGGTGTAGAAGATGATGAGAGGCATTGATCATGTGGATAGTCAGAGGCTTTTTCCCAGGGCTGAAATGGCTAGCACGAGAGGGCACAGTTTTAAGGTGCTTAGAAGTAGGTACAGAGGAGATGTCAGGGGTAAGTTTGTTTGTTTTTTTACACAGAGAGTGGTGAGTGCATGCGATGGTCTGCCAGTGATGGTGGTGGAGGCAGATATGGTAGGGTCTGGAGACTCCTGCACAGGTACATGGAGCTCAGAAAAATAGAGGGCTATGGGTAACCCTAGGTAATTTCTAAGGTAAGGACATGTTCGCACAGCTTTGTGGGCTGAAGAACCTGTATTGTGCTGTAGGTTTTCTATGTTTCTATAGCAATTCCTTATATATTGCCCTAGACTGCTGTCAGAAAAAAAAAATTTCACGACATGTGTCAATGCTAATAGACCTGATTTTGATTCAATGGTGAGAATTTTAGAATGCCAGGCATGGAGTAGAAAGCATGAAGGACATGGGCATTAGAGTTGGGCAAGTTAGATAATGAAACACACCCAGTATTGCTCAAGTTTGGATAATTGTGTGTCCAAGTTTTATTGTTCGGTAGGCGGCAATAGCTGTTTCCACATCCAAGATTGGTGTTGGTTTATATTGTTGTGACATGTTCAAGACTCAGTGAAAAGCTTCTCTCACACAATGTTCATACAGATCAGATCTTTACACAGTGCATCGAGGTAGAACATGGTAAAACAACAACAGAATAAAGAGGCTGGTACAGAAACGTAGAAGTTAGCACAACGCTTTACAACTCTGCCACTGTCTGCAAGGAGTTTGCACATTCTCCCCGTGACTGCATGGATTTCTTCCAGGTTCCCTGGTTCCTTTTCACATTCCGAAACGTAACATAGAAACATAGAAAATAGGTGGAGTAGGCCATTCGGCCCTTCGAGCCTGCACCGCCATTCAGTATGATCATGGTTGATCATCCAACTCAGAACCCTGTACCAGCCTTCCCTCCATACCCCCTGATCCCTTTAGCCACAAGGGCCATATCTAACTCCCTCTTAAATATAGCCAATGAACTGGCCTCAACTGTTTCCTGTGGCAGAGAATTCCACAGATTCACCACTCTCTGTGTGAAGAAGTTTTTCCTAATCTCAGTCCTAAAAGGCTTCCCCTTTATCCTCAAACTGTGACCTCTCGTTCTGGAACCTACGTGTACAGGTTCGTGTTAGTAAGCTGTGGGCATGCTATACTGGCGCCACAAACACGGCAACGCTCGCGGGCTTCGCTGAGCACATACTTGCACTGCCCTGGTTATTAAAGCAAACGACACACTTCACTGCACGGCTCAATGAATCTGTGGAACTCGTTGCCATCGGCAGGTGTGGAGGGCAAGATACTGGGTATATTTAAAGCAGGGGTTCCTGGCCTTTATGACGTGGACCCCTACCATTAGCCGACAGGTCAGTGGACCCCAGGTTGGGAACCCCGATTTAAAGGCAGTTTAATAGACTCTCGATTAGTAATGATGTCAAAGGTTACAGGGAGAAGGCAGAAGAATGGGGCTGAGAGGGATAGTAACCAGTCATAACAGAATGGTGGAGCAGACAAGATGGGCTGAATAGCCTAATTCTGCTCCTATGTCTTATGGTCTAATGTGCATGTAACAAAACAAAAGTAATCTTTAAAGTGTGAAGCCACAGAGAAAGTAAACAATTAAGTGCAAGATCATAACGAGATAGATTTACAAGGCAAAGAGTCCACCTTAAACTGAGCATTAATTCTGAGCATGCTGGAAAACAGGAATTCCCTGGAGGTCCAGTTCAAGCAACCTGTTTGTAAGACATCAGCACAGTTCAGACCAAGTGTAAATTATCCTCCACACCGAGAGACCGCCCGAGAAACAAAGGCCAACAATATTGTACCAGTAAGCCACACACTTAGCATTCCGTCCGATGAAGTGTTAAGAAATTGGTTAATGAGCTGGATGAGGAATTGGTTTTACTGCATATTACAGGATCAGGTCATTATTCAGGGAGCAAGTCAATAGCAGCTGGGGAAATTAATTACAGTGTTACAATGCAGAAGGAGCGGAGGAAAACTGAAGACTCTTTACACTTGCTGAGAGAAGGCAGCGAGGACCATGCAGAGGTTAACACTGAATGATACAGGAAGTTTTCTAATTTGAAAAGCAAAACCATTCAGAAACAGGTTTATTATCACACATTCTGAAGACCGGCTTTCTAGGCTATCCACAGAGAACAAGCATTTCTCTTAAAAGCCCGGGACCTGACGGACAGCGAGTGACCAGCCCAAGGGGACGAGTTGCTTGGCATAGAACCAAATGCTTGATCGCACTTGGCACTAAGATGTCCCCAGACTGAGCGCGCGAGATCATGCCAGCACTCGTCAAAGCCAATAGTTACACAGGTAATGTACCAAATATGCATGCATCAACAGGGTGATGTACGTCAACACGAGTAACATGCAGGTAACTACAGGTACTGCACCGAGCATGTATCAACAGGTTGGGGTTCACTCTCAGGATGCTTCGCGCTTTAAGGGCAGCACGGTGGTGTCGTGGTTAGCATAGCAGTTCTAGCGCCAGCGACCAGGGCTCCATTCCTGCCTGTGTCCGTAAAGAGTTTGTACATCTTCCCCATGACCACGTAGGTTCCCACCGGGAGCACCAGCTTCCTCCCACGGTCCAAAGACTCACGGGTCAGTAAGTTAATTAGTCAGTGCAGGCTCTTTACCATGGCCTGTTACTGTGCTGTATCTCTAAATTTTAAAAAATGCCAAATTGTGTTGTGAAATGTATTTATTTCTGTGGCTGCAGTACAGTGCAAAGTTACAATCACAGTACAAAAGGATTATCAAAGCAGCGTTAATGGACTGCTCAGAAATCTGATGGCAAGAGGCAGGAAGATAACCCAAAGAGAAACTACAGCAAGTGGAACCCTTATTTAAAGGTCCTTCATATCTGCTGAGTGTGACCCTTTGTTCTGTCACAATTTCCAGCTTCAAAATGTGGATAACTTTACTCACCTCAACACTGAGGTGATCCCACAACCTACTGTCAAGGACACTACAACTCACGTTCTCAGTATTGTTTACTTTTTATTTGCACAGTTGGATCTATTTTGCACGTTGGTGGCTTCTCAGTCTTGGCTTATGCATACGGTGACCTATACCTGCACATACTTTGACAATAAATTCACCTTGAACTTTTACCTGAGGTTAGTGGACCTTTAAATTCTGTACTCACGCTGATCACATTTTGGACAGACTTCGGTAGACTTGCGGAGCAGGGGGAAAAAAGGTTGGAGAACTGAACTGTTTAGGCAACATCCATGGAGGCAAAGGCTAACACTGCCATCAGAGAGAGCGTCCTCACATCACCCATCACTGCATCCCCTCGCAAATGTACAAAAACTACAGTCAACTGTCAACTCTGGAGACTGTAGTCTACCATCACTGCATAACTTGTACATGTTCAGGACTAAGAAGTGGGCAGGGAAAAAATCATTATGGATGCTACCCACCATGCAAACTGCCTTATAGAAGTTCCCTTCTGGAAAGGGTTATAGGGCAATTAAAACAAAAATTCACGCCAAATTAAAAGTTTCTTCCCCTAGGGAGTTAATCTGATTAACCATTCTAGTTAGCCTCTCCCCCAACCCCTCTACCTATGACCCATCACTACATTGTAAACACGTTAAACCACTGTTTATAAACCTGGTTACATTGTAAACAAATGCTGGTATTTATGTATTTATTCTATACCTGTACTTTAACCTCTATTTATCTTCATTCTTTATATTTGTTAAACGTTAAACAGCAAATTCCTAATAAATTTAAATGCACACGGAAAATAAAGTTGATTCTTGAAAGCAAAATTTGCTTCGATTTTAATGTTTTAAATATAAACAGCTTCATTATCATGTAACCTTCCAAACTGTAACATTTATCCACATATCCTTGAGATTAAAGACCAACGTGCAATTGATGCAGCTAACTCAATGAAGCACAGCTACCTTCAATAGTCAGAGATAGAGACATCAACCTTGGAATAAAGACGCTTCTATATCAGCAGTTTGTACAAACTGTCTGCAATGGTTTAGTTATAAATCAGCTCGAGGCAGTTGTCTACAACCAGATCTGGAAAACATTCTTCAGAATGCAGACTGATTGTACAGTTACGGGATGAATCACGGTATGTTTCTTCATCGCGATTAGAACCAACCTATCCAGCACAGTTTCAGGACAAATCAGGAATCAACAGTTTTCTCTTTCAGATTTCCCAGAGCTTGATCTTCACTCCATAACTATAGAGAAGGTGCAGAGATTTGACCTCTCTAACTTTTTCCGTTAATGCCCACCTCCCCTTGGTACCCCATCCATTATTTATTTATTATTATTTTTTTCCTCTCTCCTTTTTCTCCCTCTGTCCCTCTCACTATACTCCTTGCCCACCCTCTGGGTTTCCCCCCTCCCCCTTTCTTTCCCCCTGGGCCTCCTGTTCCATGATCCTCTTGTATCCCTTTTGCCAATCACCTGTCCAGCTCTTGGCTCCATCCCTCCCCCTCCTGTCTTCTCCCATCATTTCGGATCTCCCCCTCCCCCTCTCAAATCTCTTACTAGCTCTTCTTTCAGTTAGTCCTGACGAAGAGTCTCGGCCCGAAACGTCAACCGTACCTCTTCCTAAAGATGCTGCCTGGCCTGCTGCGTTCACCAGCAACTGTTATGTGTGTTGCTTTAACAGGATGCGGCCTGGATTAGAGAGCGTGTCTTTTGAAGAAATGTTGAGTGAGCAAGGGCTTTCCTCTTTGAGGCAAAGGAGGACCAGAGGCGACTGGATAGAGGTGTGTAAACGATAAGAGGTATAGATCAAGTGGACAACCAGAGACCTTTTTCCCCAAGGATGGAGATGGATAATACGAGGGGGCATTATTTTAAGGTGATTGGAGGAAAATGAGGGGAAGGATGTCAGAGGCAAGTTGTTTTTTTTTTATAGACAGCGTGGTGGGTGCGTGAAATGCTCTACCAAGGGGTGTTGATAAAGATACATTAGGGACATTTAAGAGACTCTTAGACAGTCACGTGGATGATAGAAAAAACAGAGGGCTAAGTAGGAGGGAAGGGTCAGATTGAACTTAGCATAGGTTAAAAGGTCGGCAGAGCATCATAGCACAGAGGCCTGTACCGTGCTCAACTGTTCTGTGTTCTAAACCAGGCAGCATCTATGGAAATGAATAAACAGTTGACATTTCAAGCAGAGACCCTTCATCAGGACTGGAAAGGAAGGGGGAAGATGCCAGTATAAGGAGGGGGGAGAGAAAGGAGGACAAGCTCGGAGGCGACAGGTGAAGCCAGATGGGTGGGGGAAGGTGGATGATGCAAGAAGCTGGAGGTGATAGGTGGAAAAGGTAAAGGGTTGGAGAGAAGGATTCTGATAGGAGAAGAGAGTGGACATTGGGAGAAAGGGAAGGAAGAGGGCCACCAGGAGGAGGTGATCAGCAAATGAGAAGAGGCAAGAGGGCAGAGTGGGGAAATTTTTCCAGCATCTGCAGAATCTCCTGTTTTTGATCTGGGTCTTGCCGGTTGGTTCAAGAACTGAATAAACGGTTGATGGGAAGTAGCTTCTCTTGAACTTGGTGATGTGGGACATCAGTCCTCTCTAACTCCTGTCTGATGGCAGATACAAGGAGATGGCACGGCCCAGACGTTAGAGGGGGATCTTTGACTGTGGATGTTGCCTTCGAGAAGCAGGGCCTCATGTAGACACTATTGATAGTGGGAAGCAAGATGTTGGTGCAGATTATAAGGTCCTGCTGCCAAGGTATAAAGTTGATTCTTTAGTGATTCAGCTTGCTTAAAGCACATAATACTGAAGCTTTCTTTAAAACAGAATTACACAGTTTGGGGTCTCGGCCTGAAACGTTGACTGCACCTCTTCCTAGAGATGCTGCCTGGCCTGCTGCGTTCACCAACAACTTTGATGTGTGTTGCTTAATCACCTTAGCTTCAGTCTCCACAGCTCACAAATACTACTTCATTCAGGGGTGGCACAGTAGGGTAGTGGCTAGCACAACACTTTAGTAACCAGCGACCTGGGTTCAAATCCCACTGCTGCCTATAAGGAGTTTGTACGTTCTCCCCGTGAACCTGTGGGTTTTCCTCTGGGTGCTCTGGTTTCCTCACACAGTCCAAAGACATAACAGTTAGTAGGTTAATTGGCCATTGTAAATTGTTCTGTGATTAGGCTAGCATTAAAAGGGAGGAACAAAAATAAGATGGCAGGTGATAGGTGAAATTGGGAGGGGAAGGAGAGAGGTGAAGCAAAGAGCTGGGGAGTCGATTGGGGAAGAGGTAAAGGGCTGGAGAAGGAGGAATCTGATAGGAGAGGACAGAATGCCTATAAAGAAAGAGTAGGGGAGGAACACCAGAGGGAAGTGATGGACAGGTAAGGAGATAGGGTGAGAGGGAGAAATGGGAATGGTGAAGGAGAGGGGTCAACTCCCTGAACGTTACTCGAACTTCTAGTAATTGCTGCCCCCCTTCACCATTCCCCTTCCCCATTTGCAGATTTTCTCTTGTTTATGGATCCCACCCACCCTGTTTACCACACTCGATTCAGGGAGGAGGCAACGTAGCATCCACCCCAGGACCATCAATTTCAAAAACAGTTACTTTTCCAAAGCAGTAAGACTGATCAACACCTCCACCCACTAATCCACCCCACCATACTTTATCATTTCTTGTTAGTCATCTTGTCATCTTATGTTCAGACATTCCTGTGCCTAGAGTCACCTTATGGACACACAATCAATGTGCGTGTGTCTGTATATATTATACAAATACACAATATATTGTGTGTATATATACACATGTGTGTGTATACACACACACACACACAATCTTATGCACTATATGCCATTTTATATTTATGGTGTTTTTTAAACTCTAATCTTACTGTGTGCTTTTGTACTGCATCAGATTTGGAGTAACAATTACTTCATTCTCTTTTACATCTGCGTACTGGAAATGACATTAAACAATCTTGATTTTCTTTTTGAAAAATGGAGCACTTTTCTATAAGACACCAAACAGACCTTTAAAAATGCCAAGGCACGGAACACCGGTGTCTGCTGAGATCAGGAGATAAGGTGATAATGAAAAGTACAGTCACTGTCAGTCTCGTTCACTGTGCAAAACCAATTCTAAACATGTTCCTTCAACCCTCAAACCTCGCCACTCCTAGTCACAACACAATTAAACCAATAAACTGTTAATACAGTCAATATCCTCCAACAATCAGAATTTACCATCTATAAATCAGTTTGTGGGCACCTCAGTAGATCAAGCTCTACTCCAATGTCAAACTCTAAGACAAAAGTAAAGGGGCTTTCAACCTACAATTCAGGACAACTCCTACCTGGTCGCTACGTGATTCCCCAGCTTACACTTCATAGAGTCAAGCCACAGGATCACTGATTTAACACAAAGGACGTGCCATTTTCCACCCACGATTGACCCAGACCAATGGAAGCAGAGGAAACATGGAGCTCACAACTATTGGAGAGATTTTTAAAAGATTAGCTTTATTTGTCACATGGAAATTCAAAATACGGTGAAATGCATCATGTACGTCAACAAACAACACAATCCAAGGGTTGTGCTGAGGGCAGCCCGCAAGAGTTACCACACTTCCGGCACCAACATGGTATGCCTGCTTCTCACAACCCTGATCCTTACGTTTTGGGACTGTGGGAGGAAACCCATGTGGTTACAGGGAGAACGTACAAACTCCTTACAGGCAGCAGGGAGAATCAATCCTTGATCTCGGTAACATTGTGGTTAACACAGCACTTTACAGTTCAAGTCCTGCCGTTGTCTGTAAAGAGATTGTACATTCCTTCTGTGACCACATGGGTTTCCTCCGGGTGCTCTGGCTTCCTCCCACAGTCCGAAGACGTACCGGGTGGTAGATTAGATTAGATTATGAGGACACTCAGTCCCCGTTTATTGTCATTTAGAAATGCATGCATTAAAAAATGATACAACGTTCCTCCAGAATGATATCACAGAAAACACAGGATAAACCGAGACTAAAACTGACAAAACCATGTAATTATAACATATAGTTACAACAGTGCAAAGCAATACCGTAATTTGATAAAGAGCAGACCATGGGCACGGTAAAAAAAATCTCAAAATCTTGATAGCCCCATCATCTCACGCAGACAGCAGGAGGGAGAAACTCTCCCTGGCATAAGCCTCCAAGAGCCGCAAACTTGCCGATGCCGCACCATTGGAAGCACCCGACCACAGCGGACTCTGAGTCCATCTGAAAACTTCGAGCCTCCGACCAGCCCTCTGACACCGAGCACTGAGCACCATCCTCTGCCGAGCACTTTGACCCCACCCCAGCAGCCGAGCAACAAGCAAAGCCGAGGACTCGGGGCCTTCCCCTCCGGAGATTCTCGATCGCACAGTAGCAGCAGCAGCGAAGCAGGCATTTCAGAAGTTTCACCAGATGTTCCTCTGTTCTCTCACGTCCGTCGCCATCAAATCAGGATTGTGCACGACACCCTACTTGACAGATAACTGATATCGTTCACCAGAGTGGCCGCTGGGAGCTGCGTCGCGCCGCCATCTTCTCCCTCTCTTCATTGATCATTGCAAACTGTCCCATAATTAGGCCAGGATTAAATCAGGGGTTGCTGGGTGGCGCGGCTCGAAGGGCATATTCTGTGTTATATCTCAATAAGTAAATAGATCAGAGACCCCTGGCATTGGAAAGCATTGAGCTAACCCCTATGTACCATGCTGTGGTTTGATATTGGCATATTGTCACATGTGCCAAGATACAGTGAAAAGCTTGCCTTGCACACTGTCCACGCAGATCAGGTCATTAAACAGTGTATTGAACTACGATAAAGGTAAAGCAATAACAATGCGGAATACAGTGCAAATGCTACTCAGAAGTGCATCTAAACAATAAAGTGTAAGATCATAACGAGGTAGGTTCAGAGGCCAAAAGTCCATCTGATCACACAAGACTCTGATAACAGCAGGATAGAAACTCTCTCTGAGCCTGGTGGTACATGCTTTCAGGATTTTGTATCATCTGTCTTCTGGGAGAGGGGAGAGGAGAGAATACCCACGTTGGTGGGGTCTTTGGGCTGGCTGCTTTCCTGAGGCACCGAGAAGTGCAGACAGAGAGACTGGAGGGGAGGCAGGTTTCTGCGGTGGACTGAGCTGTGCCCACAGCTCTCTGCAGTTCCTTCCCATCATGTGCGGTTGCCATACAAGCCGTAATGCGTACGGAGAGACTGTGTTGGTTGTTAATGCAAGTGGCACATTCCACTGCATGTTTCAATGTACTGGACACGTGATAAACACATCTGTCTCTGAATGGTGCTGATTTCCTAGGGTCTAGTCCAAAAGAGTGGTTCCAGAGAACCACAGCGGGGAGGATGGATTCAGACATAATACAGAACCATTCATACATTATCCAGTCTCAAAGTGCTTTACATAGATTGTATAGATAAAGCAATAAAGTCATAAAATATTAGACAAAATTAAAACTCATAAGACAAACATTATATAGAATAAAATGTAATCGAATATATCAAATTATATAAATCTAATTAACATCAACAGGCACAAAATACTCTGCAGATGCTGGGGTCAAAGCAAACACTCACAACACGCTGGAAGAACTCAGCAGGTCGGGCAGCATCCGTGGAAACGATCAGTCCTGACGAAGGGTTCCGGCCCGAAACGTTGACTGATCGTTTCCACGGATGCTGCCCGACCTGCTGAGTTCCTCCAGCATGTTGTGAGTGTAACATCAACAGGCATTAAGTAATCCTATAAGCAGGCCAAATTTAAAAGGTAGGTTTTTAAAGTGTTTTGAAATGTTTCACAGTACTAGTCTATAGTCATCTCTGCTCCAGCATGTGATGTAGTCTGCTGCACATCACACAGGCTCGGGAATTCCCCAGAAATTGTTGCAATTTGAGTCCCCTCTGCCGAGGTAGATATTTTAATGATTTTTGTAGGGCAGTGTCCCACATGATCTTTGCTCGAGAGCACCATCAGTGAAATACTTTCCATGTCCAATTACGCTGGCTGATCTGCCTAACTTGTGCTGTCATCCTATGATGCGTGCAACTTAAAATAACCACGGGAAACATTTGGGCCATTTGTTGAAATGTGAATTACTGAGAGGGAGTGAGAGGTTAGATTCCCCTGGTGAGGAGCTGGGGGGAGGGGGGCATAGCTTTAAATACAAGGCTGCCCATTTAAGAAGGTGGTGACTGATTTCTTTTGAGAGCCGTGAAACTTTTGGATGTTTATACCCAGAAACGTGGAGGGCTATATCACTTAAATATACTCAAGGGTGAAATGGATTTTCAGATTATTTGAAGGGGTTAGATCAAGTTCAAGTCTATTGTCATTCAACCATACACACAAAACAGTGCACCTCTGGAACCAAGGAGCAAAACACAAAAAAAATTTTAATGCAATAATATTAATAGATTTAAAAAGTATCCCGTAGGGTACAAGTTGACAAAGTGCATCTAAAAGCTATAGTTAAATACACACAGTAAATAACGTCATAAATAATGTGTGCTGGGTGCTCAGAAGTCTCACGGCCCGGGGGAAGGAGCTGCTACCCAGCCTAACAGTTGTTCTTATACTGCGATACCCTCTGCCGGACATTAAAGGTCAAAGTGATTGTGGGGATCAGGCAGGAAATGCCAAACTCAGATCAGCTATGGTCTTTCTGAACAGGAGAGTCGGGGTTTATACACAACTTGTGTTCCTGTTTTTTTCAGTCCAGATGTTAAAGCCAAACAGTGCACTACAATGAGAGCATTTCTTGGGCTCCATCATTGAGTGTAAGTGATTAACATTCTGGGCTGCTGCTCAGTTGAACTTCCTCCTCTGGTCCTTGGTTGACCCATTCTTTCTTTGTGTATGTGTATAAATCTGTCTGAAAAGGGATTAAAATTCTTTCCTGTATTCAAAGCAAATTCTGTTACTGTGATTCAGCTGGGCAGCAGGCATCACAGTACTGAATTTCCGCCGGGGAAAAGTCTCCGGCTGTCCACTGTGTTTATTTTGTTTTAAATTGAGACACGACACGACACGGAACAGGCCCTTCTGGTGTGAGGAGCAGCACTGCCCAGCGGTCCACCGATTTAACCCTTACCTCATCACCGGACAATTTACAATGGCCAGTTAGCCTACTAATAGATAGGTCTTTGGACTTTGGAAGGAAACCCACACAGGAAGAACGTACAAACTCCTCGCGGACAGCGCTGGTATTGAACTCTGAACTCTGGAATGCCCAGGGCTCTAACAGCATCGCACTAACCGCTACACCACCATGGCAGCAGCCCGAAATGTCAGCTGTTTACTCTTTTCCATAAAAACTGCCTGGCCTGCTGAGTTCCTCCAGCACTTTGTGGGTGTTGCTCTGGGTTTCCAGCATCTGCAGTTGTTTTTGTGTTTGTTGTTGATTATGTTGAAATTGTACAAGACGTTGGTGAGGCCTAATTTGGAGTATTGTGTGCAGCTTTGCTCACCTACCTACAGGAAAGATATAAATAAGGTTGAAAGATCTACAAGGATGTTGCTGGGACTTGAAGAACTGAGTTGTACAGGTTAGGACTTCATTCCCTCGAGAGGAGATTTGACAGAAGTACACAGAATAATGAGGGATATAGGTAGGGCAACTCCACTGAGGAAGGGTGAGACTACAACTAGAGGTCATGGGTTAAGGATGAAAGGTGAAATGTTTAAGGGGAGCACGAGGGGGAAGCTTCTTCACTCAGAGGGTGGTGAGAGTGTGGAATAAGCTGTCAGCACAAGTGGTTCATGCAAGTTCAACTTCAACATTCAACAGAAATTTGAATAGGCACATGGATAGGAGGGGTATGGAGGACTATGGTCAGGGTGCAGGCCAATGGGACTAACAGGTTCAGCATGGACCAGATGGGCCAAAGGGCTTGTGTCTGTGCTGTAATGTTCTGTGACTATGACTAATCCTTGGAAAAACTTCACCCAGCCCAGGCATCCAGCCTATGCAAGCACAGGACTAAAGCTGCTTTGACTTCGGTCTAATCCACACACAAAACAACTCTGCTGAAACGGATTCTATTTTAAGCTTGCTGGCAAGGCAGCATTGCCCACCAGAATGCAAAGTCAGTGAGTAGCAACACGCAGTTGAACATTGGAGCTAAGGACGGTGAGAAGTGGCTCGAGAGAAGCCTCGGGTGGCCGGGGTCAACCATGGATATTGCATGATACACAAGCCAGGGCAGTACCAAGCTCCCCCTCTCCACACAGCTGATGAATCCAAAGGAACGGGACAGACCGACACAGTTCGGTACCAGCAGGCTTCTGAACCAGCCTGGAGAACTTCCCTCACCTCCACACCAAGCTGATTCCACAACCTGCAAACATACCCTGCAACTTGTGTTCAATATTTACTTCTTATTTGCAAAATTCTTCTCCTTTTGCACAGTTTGTCAGTCTTTATGCATAGTCTTTCATAAATTCTATTGTACTTCTTTGTTTTTTTCTGTGAATACCTACAAGAAAGTGAATCTCAGGGTTGTATCGGTGACACACACATACTTCGATAATAAATTTTCTTTGACTGATTTATAGTAATTTTTATGTTTGCACTGTCCTGCTGCTTGTGAATCGGATTCAACAGATGGAGTGAACACTCATGAAGGTTTTCTGACAGCTTCATAACTGATGCCTTACAATCTCTGTGCCACACCTGGGATTTCCATCACTTTGTCAATGGTTAAAAGTTTAGCATTACAGAACTTCTCCCATTTATATTGTCAAGTATAAGATACCTATTCTTTCTCTGTAACTCTTAATTTTATTCTACATTCTCTTATTCTTTTTCCCTTATAAGACCACAAGACATAGGAGCAGAATTAGGCCATTCAACCCCATATACCTGCCCTCTCACCATACCCCTTGATGCCTGACCAATCAGGAAACGATCAGCTTCCACCTTCAATATACCTACAGACTTGGCCTCCACCAGAGTCTGTGGCAGAGCATTCCACAGACTCACCACTCTCTGGCTAAATCGAACCTGCGCCCACCACTTGAGCTGGTAGCTCTCACCACTCCAAGTCATTCTCCTGCCTTCTCCCCATAACCTTTAACCCCCTCACTAATCAAGAACCTACCAGCCTTCACTTTAAATATACCCAATGCCTTGGCCTCCACAGTCATCAGTGACAAGGGACTCCACAGATTAACCATGCTCTGGCTAAAGAAATTCCTCATCTCTGTGCCTCAGTTCTGAGGCTGTGCCCTCTGGTTCTAGACACACCCCATTACAGGAAACATCCTCTCTATATCCACTATCTAGACCTTTCAATATTCCATGGGTTTCAATGAGACTACCCCCTCCTCATTCTCCTAAATTCCAATGACCTAGAGCAGCGGTCCCCAACCACCGGGCCGTGGACTGGTACCGGGCCACAAAGCATGTTCTATCGGGCCGCAAGAAAACGATATGAGTCATCTGCACCTTTCCTCATTCCCTGTCATGCACTGCTCAACTTGAACGCACGTGAGGTCATTCCGCACGCGTCATCCATGTCAGCGCGGGAAGGAGATCAACTCCTCGAGCTTGCAAATGACGGCGGGCTGAAAAGTATGTTTGACATAACATCTCTGCTGGCATTCTGGATCAAAGTCAAGGCTGAATATCCTGAGACAGCCACGAAAGCACTGAAAACGTTGCTTCCATTTCCAACATATCTCTGCAATGAATGCAACGAAAACTAAATTGCGGAATAGACTGGACATAAGGAACCCATTCGAGTATTGCTGTCTCCCATCTAGTCTTGACGAAGGGTCTCGGCCCGTAATGTCGACTGTATCTCTTCCTAGAGTTGCTGCCTGGCCTGCTGCGTTCACCGGCAACTTTGATGTGTGTTGCTTCATGGTTATTGTAGTCTTTCTCGGGGTAAACCCAACGTATTTGACTGCTACTCTTGTACGTTGGCAACCCTACCGCCCCCCCCACCCTGGGTCGGCCGGTCCGCAAGAATATTGTCAATATTAAACCGGTCCGCAATGCAAAAAAGGTTGGAGACACCTGACCTAGAGCCACCAAACACAACATACTTTAACCCTTCCACTCCTGGGATCATTCTCATGAACCTTCTCTGGACCCTCTCCAATGGCAGCACATCTCGTCTTAGATAAGGGGACCAAAACTGCTCACAGTTCTCCAAGTGTGGTCTGACCAACGCCTTACAAACCCTCAGCATTATATCTTTGCTCTTATATTTTAGTCCTCTCAAAATTAATGCTAGCATTGTATTTGCCTTCCGTACCACCGACTTAACCTGCAAGTTAACCTTCAAGGAATCCTGCACAAGGGCCTCCCAAGTCCCTTTACACCTCTGATTTATGAATTTTCTCCATTTGTTAAATAATTTATTCCTTCTGCTGAAGTACATGGCCATACACATCCCTACAATATATTCCATCAGCCACTTCATTGCTCATTCTCCTAGTCAGTCGTTCTGCAGGCTCCCTGCTTCCTTAGCAGTACCTGCCCTTTCAGCCAACTTCATATTATCTGCAAAAACGTCGCCATAAAGCCATCAATCCGTCATCCAAATCATTGACATATAGAGCATTCCAAACACTGACCAGTGCAGAACACAACTAGTCACTGGCAGTCAACCAGAAAAGGCTCCCTTTATTGCCTCCTGCCACTCAGCCAGTCTTCTATCCCTGTTAGGACATACCTCGCTGAGGCAGATACTACCTCAAAGCACTGATGTGGTGTACTGCCAGTATGGGCAGCATGCAAGTAAAAGTTATTCCTGTGATAATAAGCCAATTTACTTGTATCACTCAGCTGTGGGGCAGTTGAGTGAACACAAGAATCAATGAACTTAGTCCCAAAGTCACAAACACAAATGCGCACACTGGCAAGTCAACTTCATTTCCGGCCCCAGGGAAATTAGGTCTTTGTATTAAAGACCAACAGCAGCTCCCATCCACGAACAGGGTGAGGTAGAGAATATGCTAAGTTTGGCAGAGAGTTTGCTCTCACAGTACTCGGAACCAGTGCAGGGAATTCTTAACAGGAAACATATATTGACAATATACCATGGATTTCAGTTAATTGTGACAGCTGCTTATTTGGGACAACTCATAAAGATCAAAAACTAAAAGAGAAAATAACTGATTCTCTTCGTTTATCTGGGACACAAGGCTGCACATAACTGGGACTGGAGACCATTGCTGAACACTTTCTAACTAAGGTTAGTCATGTCCACTTGTGTGGTCAGTAGACACTAAATCATGCTTAGAGAGAATAGTTTTTAAATAGCTCTAATTTTTTTTTAATCCTCTTGTGCCAAGATGAGGCCACCCTCAGGATGGAGGAGCAACAGTTTATATTCCATCTGGGGAGCCTCCAACCTGATGGTATGAATATCAATTTCTCCTTCTGATTAAAAAAAATTCCCTCCCCCCACCTCTTCTTCTATTCCCCACTCTGGCCTCTTACCTCTTCTCACCTTCTTATCACCTCCTCTGGGTCCCCTCCTCCTTCCCTTTCTTCCACGGTCTCCTGTGCTCTCCTATCAGATTCCCCCCTTCTCCAGCCCGTTATCTCTTTCTCCAATCAACCTCCCAGCTCTTTACTTCACCCCTCCCCGGTTTCACCATCACCTACCAACCTTGTAGTTTTCCTCCCCCCACCCCCACCTTCTTACTCTAACTTCTCATCTTCTCATCTGCAGTGCTGTCGACAAAAAAGCCTTGCAGAGGGTGGTTAGGGGAGCAGAGAAGGTTATCAGGGTCTCCCTACCTTCTGTCCAAGACCTCTTTCAGAGTCGATGCCTCCAGAAGACACGGTACATCATTAAAGACTCTTCACACCCTCTCCATGAACTGTTTGTTCGTCTGCCATCAGGCAAACGTTACAGGAGCATCAAAACTAAAACCACAAGACTACTAAACAGCTTCCTCCCACAGGCAGTCAGACTGCTAAATAGCTGCTCTACCTGACTCTGCTTTGGACACTTTTAACTTGCACTGGACACTTACAACTTCATTTTAACTGACATGTGGCTGTTGTGTTTTACTATTTATTGTTATGTTTATTATTTAGTGTTGCATTTGTTATGTTATGATTGCACTGCCCCTGAGGAACGCTGTCTCATTCTGCCCTGCAGAGCTGATGTATGGCTGGAATGACAATAAAGTTTTTTTTTGAATCTTTGAATCTATTTTCCCCAGTCCTGAATTCCTCCAGCACTGTGTGTGTATTACTTTGAATTTCCAGCATCTGAAGATTTTCTTGTGTTTCAAAACTGTTTCGCTCACTGTGGCTTCAAGCATTCAGGCTTGGAGATGATGCCAGAAATGCCCAGGAGTGAAAATGAAACATTTTCCCCACTTCAACAAGTTAGGTACTACAATGAATTTGAAGGCATCACCAATCACCTTAAATGTTACAATGGAAGGGAAGACTAGGAGGATGTAATGATCCAAAGAACTGTATGAAGGCAGTCCATTATCTGAACTAGACACCTATTTATACTTTATTGTCGACAAACAATTGATACTAGAACATACAATCATCACAGCGATATTTGATTCTGCACTTCCTGCTCCCTGGATTACAAATCAATAGTAAATATTAAAAATTTAAATTATAAATCATAAATAGAAAATAGAAAAATGGAAAGTAAGGTTGTGCTGATTTTGTTCATTTACAGTCAATCAAAAGAACACAGCAGGTGAATTCCTCTGTCGATAACTATTAGGAACAAAAATACAGATTTATAGCACTGTAGCAGTATTGCTAGTGTTCTAATTTGTTTTGCATTTCATTTAAATACACAATTTGTTACTCAGTTAAATGGTAGCTTGTCTTATTTTTATACCTTTTAAACTATTTCCATGAAACTTCAGCTAATTGGGGAGGGTGCTTAATTAAGTGAAAATGGACTCATCCCAGTGTGTTCCAATTAACCGAAAATCACCGCAGTTGAACAAAGGCCGAACTCCACAAATGAATCACTTCAAAGATCAAAAAAACAGTCTTAATCTGGATGGACAATTTCCAAAATCTCTCAGAATGACATGCGCATCGATTACAAGGTCAGAGCTATGTCGATAAGACAAATGGTCAGATATTGCTCAACACTGCTCACAGCATGCTGTCAATGAGGTGGTACGCCAGCCTGAAGACACACAATCAAACGCTTCAGAAACAGCTTCTTCCCCTCCACCATCAGATTTCCGAATGGTCTGTTAACACTACCTCAGTATCTTGCTCTTTCTGAGATTTCTTTTTAAATCCACAGTACTGAGCAAAAATCATATATGTGTATATGTATATATATGTGTGTGTATGTATGTATATAGTGCCCAAGACATTTGCACAGCACTCTATTTGTCATCATGGAGCAGACAGAGAGGTTGTAAATTTAGTGGGAGCAAAGGATGTTGGGAAAGGCAAGAGTGGAGTGCTGTGGGACAAGTGGCAGAGAGGGAGTGCCAGGGGTGGGGGGGTGTGGGTGCAGACACACCCAGCTCTGAGACACCAGGCAAGGTCATTTGATTCCAAACAATTGGTTTATTGATCATTACAGAATGTCTCTCTGGTGCTTCCCGCTCCTTCCCCTCTCGCTTCCGGCTGCTTCCCCTCTCCCTCCCCTTTTCCCATCCATGATTCCCCTCTCCCTGTCCCCTTCCCACTCTCAGTCCACAATAGAGACCCAGATCAGTATCAGGTTTATCACTCTCATGTCATGAAATTTGTTTTTACTTACAGCAGCAGTACATAATACATAAAATTACTCCAGTACTGTGTAAAAGCTTTAGGCACCCTAGCTATATATACGTGCCCAAGACTTTTTCACAGTACTGTATATATTATTGAAAATTATAGTAATTTTTATGTACTGCTGCCACAAAAGAACAAGCTTCAGGACATACGTCAGTGATATTAAACCAGATTCTGGTAAATATCAAAGCATAGTCAGCAGAATCATCACACTCATAGGGGAGCTGTAATTTTCTTAAAACTAATTATAAATTTACAAAGGAGTCAACGCAGATTATGGAAAATCTTAGATAATTGGGACTGATTATAAGCCTGCCATCGAATGAAAGTCAGCATCTGCTTTCTGTGGAGAAGTGGTCTCTGCGAATGAATACACGGCTGCGGATTAACTTGGGCACTGACAGATATCCAGGAATTATCCAAATACTTGATAAACCCTTCAGAGGATTCAACATAATCCACAAATGCATACACTCAAAAATCACAGCCAATGCCATTGTGGATGGCCTCACTGGGCTCATTTTCCAGCTCGACGTAAGTGCCTTACCAGACCTCACAAGCAGCGCCTGGTATGCTGTTTTGTGGCAGAGATCTGTGATTGATCCAAAAAAAACAGCATAAATAGCAGATTTTATTTACTTCTCTCTGGAATAATATGCACAATATTACACGTTTAACAATTCCCGATGAATTCTGGTGAATAATACAGGAGGAAGCCTGCAAAAGTAGAAACATATCTCTCAAAAGTAACAATGTACAGTACTTTTTTAAAAAAAATCCACAGATCTTATATGAATAAAATTCTTGACAGTTTAGTAGTAGTGCAGCATAGTATTGTGCAATAGCGTCTGTCTGTGTCTGTGCCCATCTGCAAATATTTCCAGCCCACAAAGATGAACAATCCCAACTGAACCGCAAGCTCCCGATACTACACAGTGCAGAAATAGCAGGTTTAATAAAGTTACCTTGCCAAAATAACACCTCCCCGTTTGGACTCGAAACTGAAGCAGAAGTTCCTGGATCAAAGGGAGACAGCAGAAACACACTGACCGCGCACAATAGCCGCTATAAACCTCCAAAAGGACTTACCACACCACCACCACCCCGGGAGGGAGGAGAAACATTAATTGAAGCCTCGGAAATGCAGAATAACCAAAACACGGCGACTTCGGCCGCTAAATCCGCAACTTTCAACTTACGCTGTGAGTCACTTCGTGCTTCTTCAGCCGTGACTTCAAGCTCTTCATGGCTAACTCCGGAATAAGTTGTATATTTGGTTCTCCGAGCAGAGATGGTGCGAGAGACTGATGCACGGACGGACTTCGCTACCTTTCCCCCCGACCAAACTTTTGAACTTTCCGGGCAGCGCAGCACCGTTGACGAACTCCGCCACAACCTCCCTCCTCCCGGCACCAGCTCACCTGACGCTCAGCGTAGCCTCTGATTGACGTCCGCCCCCAACCAATCGCGTCAGCAGCGCCGGCGGGAGGCGGCGACGGGTCCAGCCTACGATAGATGGGGAGGCGGGATTTCCTGGCTTTGATGGACGGCTCTCAGAGCGCACGCGCGATCGGGCACTCACCTGGAACCCTCCAAAGTCCCCCACCTGACGCTCTGCAAACTCATAGCTGCGGTTCATATTGGTGAATTTTATTTACATAGCAACCGACCCTAAGTTCTTTCTAAAAAATCCCCCATTAGTAATTATTCCGTTTCTTCCAGCATTATCCAGCACTCTATATTTATCTTTAATTCTAGGGTATCAGTTTCAGATAGATATACTTTATTGATCCCGAGGGATCTATTCATTCTATTCATTATTCATTATTCTGCGTTATTTTTTCTTTAGGAACTTTATTTGCAAGACCCCTGATCTTCAGATTTATTTATAAGTTCCTGTTTGGTAATTTTTCTACTAAGCTGACTAATTGATATGAATTTTGTTCATTTAATATCTATCAACAAATACACTCAAAAACCTCTATAGATGTAAATTGGAGAGCATTCTGACAGGCTGCATCACTGTCTGGTATGGGGGGAGTTACTGCACAGGACCGAAAGAAGCTGCAGAGGGTCGTAAGTTTAGTTGGCTCCATCTTGGGTACTAACCTACAAAGTACCCAGGACATCTTCAGGGAGCGGTGTCTCAGAAAGGCAGAATCCATTATTAAGGACCTCCAGCACCCAGGACAAGCCCTTTTCTCACTGTTACCATCAGGTAGGAGGTACAGAAGCCTGAAGGCACACACTCAGCGATTCAGGAACAGCTTCTTCCCCTCTGCCATCCAATTTCTAAATGGGCATTGAACCCATGAACACTACCTCAGTTTTTATTATTTTTTTTTGCGTGATTTTTAATCTATTCAATATAAGTATACTGTAATTGATTACTTATTTATTATTATTATTTTATTTTTTCTTCTTCCTCTACATTATATATTGCATTGAACTGCTGCTGCTAAGTTAACAAATTTCACGACACATGCCGATGATAATAATCCTGATTCTGATTCTGAAGATTATTTTTAAAATTACTCTGTATTGGATTATTTTATGATCCATTCTATTAAGAAACATGTTCCTACTTTTGTAGGCTTTCTTTTGTATTAGTAATATTGACCAGTATTGATTAGTAATTGTTAAATGTGCATTATTACATATTTTAGAGAGAAGAAACTAATGTCTGTTATTTATGCTGGGATCTTGGATCTGACACAGACCATATAGCTAAGCTGAATACCTGAGTGCTGCTCACAATAATAATGCATGTGTGAACACAAGGGAAAGTTTCACTCACCACCTTAGTGTCTCTTTTGGCTTGGTGTCAATTTTTGTCCAGTCTTGATTCAACGAGGTGACAAGAAATATTTTACTTTATGAAGGTTTCATACGTGATAGTGCAGCCGTTAGCAAAACGCTTTACCGTGAGGGTGACCGGGGTTCAATTCCTGCTGTTGTCTGTAAGGAGTTTGTACGTTCTCCCTGTGACCATGTGGGTTTCCTCCGGGTGCTCTGGTTCCCTCCCACATTCCAAACAGGTACGCGTTAGGGTTAGTGAGCTGTGGGCATGCTACATTGACACCGGGAACATGGTGATACCCCCCTCGCACCTCCTGGAACTGTGTTGGTCACTGACACAAAAGACACATTTCACTGTCTTTCAATGTACAAATGGCAAATAAAGATAATCCATCATCTTTATTAGGAAATTTATGATGTGCGGATGAATTGCTTGCTCAGGTGCCGAGGTCAGAAATAGCTAATACGAGCGTTTAATTTTAATGTGATTGGAGGAAAGACCAATGGGGGAAGGAGGCTATCGAAGGTGATATTTTACACCAAGAGTGGTGGGTGTGTGGAACGTGCTGCCAGGAGTGACAGAGAGGCAGATACATTAGGGACATTTGATAGACCCTCAGATAGGCACACGGATGCAAGTGACATTGTCTGGAGTTATGGTGCAGAGGTAGAAAGAGTCTTCAGGCTCCTGTACAGGTAATAATGGGAAGAGGGCATGTCCTGGGTGCTGAGAGTTTTCATTGATGGATGTCACTTTTTTGAGGCATTGCCTTTAGAAGATGTCCCTAATGGTGGAGAGACTGGTGCCCACGATGGAGCTGGCTGAGTTTATAACCCTTTGCAGCTTTTTCCGATCCTGTGCTGTGGCATCTCCATACCAGACGGTCGGTCAGAATGCTCTCCACAGTACATCTGTAGAAATTCACTAGCATCTTTGGTGACATACCAAATCTCCTCAAACTCCTCATGAAATATAGTTGCTAACATGCTTTCTTCATAATTGCATCAACGTGATGGGCCTAAGATAGATCCTGGGAGGTGCTGACACCCAGGAGCCTGAAGCTGCTCACCCTTTCCACTGCTGACCCCTCGTTGAAGATCTGCGTTCTCCCGATTTCCCGTAAGTCCATCATCAATCCACAAACAAGAGAAAATCTGCAGACGCTGGAAATCCAAGCAACAGACACAAAATGCTGAAGGAACTCAGCAGTCCAGGCAGAGTCTATGAAAAAATGTACGTACGTGTGTGTGTAGGTGTGGGTGTGTGTGTATGTGTGTGTGTGTGTGTGTGTGTATTTCCATAATCAATTTGACATTGAGTGCAAGGAGGAGATATTATTTCCAATCCACAATAACTGTGATCTCCCAACGAGGAAATCGACTCTCAGTGTGATTTCCTCAGTGTAGAACTGAGAGTCATAGAACACAGAACAGTACAGCACAGGAACAGGCCCTTTGGCCCACAATGTTGTGCTGTACCCATCAAATGGCCAACCAAACTAATCCCTTCTGTCTACACAATGTCCATATCCTTCGACTTTCCTCACGTTCATGTGCCCAGCTAAACCTCTGTAATGAGTCTGCCCCCACCACCACCCAAGCAGTTCATTCTGGACACCCACCACTCTCTGTGTGAAAAAGCTTGCCCCTCACATCTCCTTTGAAATTAACCCCCCCCCCAACTTTAAATGTTTCCCCTCTGCTAACAGATATTTCCATCATGTCAGAAGTTTTGCATTTGGGAAGAGCTGTTAAACTGAGAGTCACTCTGCTCCGTCCGGTGTTTATACAAGATTTCAGTAGACCATTTCAAGGAAGAGCGTGGATAATTTCCAATGTGGGTGTGTGACTCACATTAGAGAAACTATTATGTTATGAATGGGGGTGTCTAGGGAGGGGTAGCTCCTCTGGTGAAGAGGCTTGTTGTATCTATTCTGGGGCTTCTGGGACAGCTCACTCAACCTTTGGTTCCCACCAGACACTCAGCTCTCACCTGCAGCCTCAAGTAGCTGTTTGCTCATGACAGCAGCCACACCCCAGTACACAGTTTCAATAGGCGGGCTAAACCAGCTGAGGGTGGCCGGTGGGATAGGGACATGCCTATCTTAGCATGTGAAGTTAGCTCTGGCAGACAGGGAGGACGAGATCTACAGTGAGATCCAACAGCCGGATAGGCTGCTCTGCAACACTCCGAGGAGAGCACAGAAGAAGTCATGGTCATCCACTACAACCAAGGAGAACCCCAGTTTGTAAGGAATACTTGTACCACTGGACCTGAACTTCAGAGGTTAAGAGAGCTTTTCCACTTTATAAACACTCCCACACAAGTTTCCTGTAACGGTCAGATACAAGGGACAACCACCACATTCTGAATGTCTCTGGTGTCTGGCTTAGCAACAATGAATAGGCTATTTGACCCACACTTAGTAACAACATTCTGACGAGGAAACACTGATTTTCTGGTCCACACGGCCGAGTTCAAGTCTTAAGTTCAAAATGTTCTGCCACATATTGTAAGTTCCATATTTACAACCACTATCCCCAAACCAATGTCAACATTCGTCTGAGGAAAGCATTGAGTGGAGACCAGAACAGGTTTTCCAAGTAAACAGTTATGATTTTCCAATACACCCTGGCACAGCTAACCTCCCTCCTTGCCAAAATGCACTTGGAAACTTGGTCTTTAAGCATCTCTTGTCAAGGAGAGAGGAAAAATCAGCGACAGATTGCAGAAGTAGAACTGTGAAGGATGATCTTTCTGAATACAATCCCTCATTTTCCACAGACAAGGTGGCCACAAAGTCCCGGGAGCTTTTTGCACATCGTCCAATTGCAAGCAAATGGTGGTTGTTATGAAGAGATGGAAAAAATTAATTTACAAAATGTTCATCTATTTTTAAAATAATCAACAATTCTCATATATTTATTCCGTTCCATTTTTAAAAAATATTTTCTTTAATTATTTAAATACTCAGAGAAACATCAAAATAAAGTAATGCACTCTAAACTAAAAAATAACAATTGAGTTGTACTGAATCAGCTCAACCAGTGAACAGCTCCCAGTTACCTGGGGTGAAATATTCAGCTGAGATGATCTAGGTGAATTAACCTGAGGAAACTATCAGTTCCTGGCATCACACAGAGGAGAATCTGATGGATCTTCCACACCTGATCTCATTTCAGGTCCTCTAATTTAAGAATGTGTGTGTGTGTCTTTGCATGAGTGTATGTCTGTGTGTGAGTTTGCGTGTTAGTGCGTGTGTGTGTGTCGATGTATGAGTGAGTATGTGTGTGTGAGAGAGCATTGTGTATCATCTGTACTAGAGAGAAAATGTATGTGTGTCTGAGTGTGTCTGTGAGAGAGCATTATGTGTGAGAGAGAATGATTGTGTGTGTGAGACAGACAGCATTGTGTGTGCATCTGTAAGAGAGAGAGAGTGTATGTATGTATGTTTGTGAGAGTGTGTGTGATAGAGAGTATGTATGTGTCTGTGAGTGTGTGTGTGTGTGTATACATCTGAGAGAGTGTGCATTTGTGTGTGTGTGTATATGTACACACGCTTCAGGAGTTCACCTGAAATCTCAACCCGTAAATTGATAATTTAGTATGCTTTTTCAACACTACCCATCTGAGGATCAGTTAACTCTGTACCGGAATGAAACTGAGATTAGCGGCACAGAGGGGCAGCTGGAAGATCTGCTGCCAGACAGCACCAGAGACCCTGGTTCAACCCCTACTCCGGTGATGTCTGTGTGGGGTTTGGACATTCTCCCTGTGAGTATGAGCCTTTCCCCCAGCTGCCAGAGACCACCAGAGACCCTGGTTCGATCCTGATCTCCGGTGATGTCTGTGTGGGGTTTGGACATTCTCCCTGTGAGTGTAAGGCTTTCCTCTGGCTGCCAGAGACCACCAGAGACCCTGGTTCAATCCCTACCTCCGGTGATGTCTGTGTGGGGTTTGGACATTCTCCCTGTGTGAGGCTTTCCCCCAGCTGCTCCTGTTTCCTACAACATCTCAGAAACATGACAGTTATTGAATTAACTGGCCATTGTAAGTTACAGCTGAACACCCAAGTTAGTGAGGTCTTTCATTGATTCTATTAAGGTTATTATTCTATTATGGATTTATTGAGTATGCCTGCAAGAAAATGAATCTCAGGGTTGTATATGATGACGTATGTGTATTTTGATAATATATTTACTTTGAACTTTGAAGTGGTAAATTCTGAGGGGATTGATGGTTGGAGCCCAAATATCAATCGGAAATCCGGAGGTCGAAGCCCGATGACTGAAATGTGGAAACTGGAGGCTCAGAGGCCCGTCCTGGAGTTGGAGGCCTGGCCGTGTGGGTGGGCGGGAAAAGAGCTTGTCGTGCTCTTGTTGTTTTGTTCTCTGTTGTGTTCTGTGTTGCTCTGCCGAGCATTGTGAGCATGCCGTGTTGGCACCAGAATGTGGGGTGACACTTGCGGGCTGCCCCCAGCACATCCTTATGTTGTGTTGGTTGTTAACGCAGACAACATATTTCAGTGTACAATTCCTGATAAATAACTCTGAACCTGACAGAACAGAATGGTTTACAGCGGGATTTCTGTAAGGAGGTGGTTGAAGGTTGAAGGGACTGTATTTGGGTCGTGTCTTACCTTTGCTTCTCTCCTGATATGGAGAGGGTCAGTGCCTTCCAAATGCACCAGGCCTGAACCCTGCGTACAAACCTGTTCCAGGACTGAGGTTTGTGCCAATACAAATCCAGACTAGGATTTTACATTCATCATGTGGTTCGGAGGTGTCCATGCACCACTCGCTGTATGTCTGTGTCTCATTCACATCGTGTCTGCTGTCTGTGCGTAAAATACTGGCTCCGGGCTTAGCGCCTGAAGCACTTTCGTTACGTGGGATGATATTCAAGCCCAGTGAGCTAAAGGTAAATCAAGGACAACTACAAAGACAAACAACAAACTGAGGTCACGTGGCAACAGGCTGGATGAGGTTGTTTTGACTCATGTACACATCTTCATGGTTATACAGATAAGAAAGCTGATCAACAGTCTGACCCGGTGAACGTCCAATCGTAGGAGCAACCCCGAGCTTCCCAGTGCCTGCCTGTTTCAGTTCCCATTTCCACCCCCACTCAAACCTCTCCGTCTGTGGTTTTCTTCACTGCTATAGTGAGGAACAACACCTCATCTTCTGTCTGGACACATACCACCAGTCAGTAAACTCCCCACCGCGCGTCTACAGAGGTTCATTGAGCAGAGCCAAAGATCGGTGGGCAGGAGAGCCGACTCCGTCCAGAAACTCAAACACACGAAGCCGGGCTGTTGTGCGGAAGCAGGGCTGAGGGAGTACTGCACCGTCTGAGGTGCTGACTATCAGATGTGATACTAAAATGAGGTTCTGTCTCTCACATGCAGGGAAATTGATGCCACGGATAGCAGAGTGGTACTGTGACAAGAGGCCTAGGCGAGGAAGCTACCGGGGTATCTGAGGTTAGAATCGAGTCATGATTTCAAGACTGAGGCAAGAACAGGCTTCTTGACTAGATGCTAGATGAGAATCCAAACGAGACAGAAATTCTAAACACAACCGCAGTCTGAACCAAAGTTGAGCTGATGACTGAGCCCTGAACCTAAGTTCCACTGCTCTTTAAGTTATCCAAACCTTGACGCCAAAACATGGCCGCCAATTTTTAGGAGTGGGCCCGAACCTTTAAGGGGCAGCACCAGTTCCACATGCACTGGAGGATCGGAGAGTGTAAACCCCGGAGGGGAGCATGGTCGGGTACATACCAGGTTCAGTGGGTAGAGTCGTTGCCTCACAGTGCCAGAGGCCCGGCCTCCTGGGCTTTCTGTGTGGAGTTTGCACAGTCTGCACGTGACCAAGTAGGTTTCCTCCGAGGACTCCAGGTTCCTCCCACATTCTACAGTTGGGCACATTGGTAGATTAATTGGAGTTTGAGTTTGAGGAGATTTGGTACGTCACCAAAAACACTCACAACTGTCTACAGATGTACCGTGGAGAGCATTCTAACTGCATCACCGTCTGTATGGGGGCGGGGGGGGGTTGTTGCTACTGCACTGGATAGAGATAAGCTGCAGAGAGTTGTAAAGTTAGTAAGCTCCATCATTGGCACCAGCCTCCACAGGATCCAGCACATCTTTTAGGATCGATGCCTCAGAAAAGCAGCATCCATCATTAAGGACTCCCACCTTCTCATTGTTACCATCAGGTAGGAGGTACAGAAGCCTGAAGGCACACACGCAGTGATTCAGGAACAGCTTCTTCCCCTCTGCCATCTGAATTCTGAAAGGACATTGAACCCACAAACACTACCTCACTGCTTTTTTATTTCCTGTTTTTTGTACTACTTGTTTAACGATTTAGTGTACATATATATGAGGTGAGGGCCTCTGTCAGTCAGACGTTGACCATAGATATTGTGTCCCAGCTGTCTAGATACACAAGCCTGGGCAGTTCAATACGGAGAGTGAGCTGTTGCCCATGTAGCAAGCTCCCCCTCTCCACACATCTGATGAACCCAAAGAAACAGCAGAGACCAATACAGTTTGGTACCAGCAGCGACACAGGAGTTGCCAGTAATCAATGAACTCAACGTAGGACTGCCTTAGGGAATCCAGCTCCAGATTTTTCCCTTGAGGTTTATTCCTGACGCCTTCCCCATGAGTGGGTACAGCCACAGGGCGGCAGAGGTCTGAGATCAGAGCTTTTCTTCTCCTAGATGAGCTGCCAGCCATGGCTAACAAGCCCCATCTGCCCAAAGTGACTGATTCTAAGGTGCCTGCCTTTGCCCCTTCTCCTGTCAGTAGAAACAGTTCCTCCACACGTGAAGGTCAGGAGCTGGACTTGGTTTTCAGAGGCTATTTGAGGCATATGCTGTAGGGAGCATTTAATAGTTACTGTGAGCTCATCTCCATTGCCATGCCTGGCTATTGCACTGTACTGATGCTGCAAAATTATCAAACTTCACAGCATATGTCGGTGATATTAAAACTGATTCTACTTTAATTTATCTTTTATGTATGGTATTGTGTAAAAGTCTTAGGCACATATACATATATAGCTAGGGCGCCTCAGACTTTTGCACAGTTCTATTGCCATAAGAAAAAACAACTTTCATGACCTATGTGAGTGATGATAAACCTGATTCTGATCTGGGTCTCTATTGTGGACTGAGAGTGGGAAGGAGGCAGGGAGAGGGGAATCATGGTTGGGAAAAGGGGAAGGAAGAGGGGAGGGAATGGGAAGCACCAGAGAGACATTCTGTAATGATCAATAAACCAATTGCTTGGAATTGGATGACCTTGCCAGGTGTCTCAGGGCTGGGTGTGTCTGCACCCACACCTCCCCCCACTCCTGGCACTCCTTCTCTGCCACCTGTCCCACATCCCTCCCACGGTGCTCCACCCTCACCATTCCCAATATCCTTTGCTCCCACCAGATTTACAAACTCGCTCTCTGCTCCACGATGACAAATACAGTACTGTGCAAATGTCTTAGGCACCCTAGATATCTATATATATATCACCTCCAAAGAGAGCCGGGGGAGGGTTCTCCTCAGAGGCTTGGCCAATGTTTGCCCTTCACTCAGTAATACTAAACTGATGTGCCCAGAAGATTAAGCACATCCCGAGCACCAGATAACCGGACACGATTTGTAGTCCAGTCAGCACAGTGTACTCTGCTTCTAAAATGCATTGAAGTCAACATGTTGAACTCCAGAGGCAGGGCATGCAGTAGAGATGTGACCTCACAGTACGTGTAGTGCAAGTGATCAGCAGATAACTTCCAGGCAATGACCACACACTTCCCTGCTGAAATAACAAAGACAGAGAAAGTCTCTCAGGTCTAATTAATTGCTCCCATTCAGCGGCTCAAGTTGTGAGGATTTTTAGGTGTGTCAGATACCACTATCCTAAGTGGATCACAGCCCATCGATGATCTCCCATCTCCATCATCCTCTGAAGTTGATGGTCTGGCTGGAGTTCACCAATGTTTCTGGAATCCATTGTATTCACTGTACAGGGGATTGGCCTCTACAGATTCACCTGTTGGCTGGCCCTACCCATTTCCACCTCTCACCATGGGGACATATGAGAAACTGTCAAAGATAAAGACTAGTTTCATTTGTCACATGTACATTGAAAAATACAGCGAAATGCGTCATTTGCGTCAATAGCCAACGCACTCCCAGGATTATCCTGGGGGCTGTCTACAAGTTTATCCACAGCTCTGACATCAACATAGGATGTCCATAACTTCTTAACCCTAACCAGTACGTCTTTTGATTGTGGGAGGAAACTGGAGCACCCAGAGGAAATGCATGCCATCACCAGGAGGACGTATAAACTCCTTGTAGACAATGGTGGGAATTAAACCCCAGTCTTCTGATTGCTGGTGTTGTAAAGCATTACACTAACAGCTACACTACTGTACCATGTCTCCTGGGAAGGATGGTGGGGGAAGAAGATTAAAATCCAGGGTCAATTTAAACAGAGGTGGCTGAACCTAATGCAGGTGGTTAGCTCTTTGGCAATGAACAGAACATCAGAGAAAAAAACAATCTTGTTTCTTGCATCGTTCTTGGCAATGAAAACACAATTCAGCAGGGCTAATGTAGCTGTTGGCTGGATCACTTCCAAAGCAGACAAGTTCAAACACGAGTCCTGTTCTTGTGATGGGACATGAATCAGAATTGGAATCAGGTTTATTATCACTGATGTATGACACAAAATCTGTTGTTTTGCAGCAGCAGTAAATGGAAGACATAAAAATTACTAGAAGTTACAAAAACTATTAAACAACGCAAAGGGAATAGTGAGGTAGCACTCATGGGCTCAGTGTCCATTCGGAAATCTGATGGCAGAGGGGGAAAAGCTGATCATGAAACATTGAGTGTGTGTCTTCAGGCTCCTGTACCTCCTCCTTGATGGTGGTAATGAGAAGAGGGCATGTCCTGGCAAGAGGAACATTGTTTTATTGTTCTCAGCCTCTTTAATGATATACATAGAACATACAACATGGAACAGTGCAGCACAGGAACAGGCCCTCTGGCCCACAATGTTGTGCCGAACTGGCTAAAGATCAAATCAAAAACACCCAAACACTAATCCCTCCTACCTACACCGTGCCCATATCCCTCCATCTTCCTCATATCCATGTGCGTCTCTTAAACGTCCCTTAAAAGCCTTTAACGCATTTCCCTCTTACCACCATACCAGGCAGCGCAATCCAGCCATCCACCACTCTCCGAATAAAAAACTTACCCCTAACATCCCCTTTGAACCTACCTCCTCGCACCTTCAATGCATGCCCTCTGGTATTAGATATTTCTACCCTGGGAAGAAGTTCAGGTTCGCAACAGTTAAAATAAAACTCAAAGAAACATATTTTACTTGAACAGAAATTTAGCACCAAATTTCATGCTATCCAGATTACACAAAATCTGGAAATTCTCTTTAAAACTTCTCTCTCTTCTTCTCTCGGACTTTAAGGACTCTTTATCTTGTTATTTCACTCTCTTGTTATTTATTGCTATTTATTTTTATTTGCATTTGTACAATTTGTTGTTCATTGGTCCTGTTTACAGTTACTGTTCTATAGATTTGCCGAGTATGCCCACAGGAAAAAGAATTTCAGGGTTGTATGTGGCGACATGTAGGTACTCTGATAGTAAATTTTACTTCCTCCAGGGGAGAAGATGGCGGCGCGCGCAGCCTCTCCGGTGATGAATATCTGTTATCTGTCAAGTAGGGGACCGTGCACAATCCTGATTTGATGGAGACAGACATGAGTACACGGTGGAACATCTGGAAAACTTCTGAAATGTCTGCTTTGCAACCGCTGCTACTGTGTGGTAACCGGAATCTCCGGAGCTGAAGACCCCGAAATCCTTGGCTTTGCGTGTTTCAGCAGCCGGGGCGAGGTCGAAGGCGCTCGGGAGGCTGTATCTGAGGGGCTGGTCGGAGGCTCAAAGTTTTCGGACGGATGGACTCAGGGTCGGCTGGGGTCGGCTGCTTCCAAGGCATCGGCAAGTTGACGGTGCCTGGAGGTTTATGGCAGGGAGTTTCTCCCTTTTGCCGCCTGCTATTGGGGACTCGGGAGTCGATCGACTCGGGACTTTTGAGACTTTATTTACCGTGCCCATGGTTTGTTCTTCATCAAATTACGGTATTGCTTTGCACTGCTGTAACTATATGTTATAATTATGTGGTTCTGTCAGTGTTAGTCTTTGGTTTGTCCTGTTTTCTGTGATATCATGCCGGAGAAACATTGTATTATTTCTCAATACATGTATGCATTTCTAAATGACAATAAAAGAGGACTGAGCGTTCTCATAATCTAAACTTCCATGTCTTATGTCTTAGGTTGAGCAAACTGGGGCTTTTCTCTTTGGAGTGAAGGAGGGCGAGAGGTCACTTGATAGAGATGTACAAGATGATAAGAGGCATCGATCGAGTGGTCAATCCAAGAAATGTTCCCAGGGTGGAAATGGCTAATAGGGGAGGGCATAATTTTAAGGTGATTATCAGTAAGTAGAGAGGGATGTCAGAGGTAAATTCTTTACAGGAGAGTGATGAGTGCTTGGAACAACCTTCCAAGGATGGAGATAGAAGCAGATACTTTGGAGGGATTTAAGAAATTCTTAAATAGGCACATGGATGAAAGAAAAATGAAGGGCTATGTCGGAGGAAAGGGTTAGATGATCTTGGAGTAGGTTAAAAGTTGGCACATCATTGTGGGATGAAGATCCTGTACTGTACTGTAATGTTCTATGTTTTGTGTTCTATATTTTATGTTATATGTGCTTTAAACCCCATTTTCATCCCTAAAGTGGCTCAATTTCAATGTCTAATCACAAGCAAGAGAAAATCTGCAGATGCTGGAAGTCCAAGCAACACACACAAAATGCTGGAGGAGCTCAGCAGGTCAGGCAGCATCTATGGAAAAGAGTAAACAGTCAATGTTTCAGGCAGAGACCCTTCATTGGGTCTGGAAAAAAGGGATGAGAAGTCAGAATAAGAGGACGGGGGAGGGAGAGAAGAAGTACGAGGTAGTCGGGAAAGATGTGCTTGGTGGGGGGATCCCATTGGAGATGGCAGAAGTTATGGAGTATTATGTGCTGGACGCAGAGGCTGGCGGAGTGATAGGTGAGGACAAGAGGAACCCTATCCCTGGTGGGGGGACAGGAGGATGGGGTGAGGGCAGGCATGTGCGAAATGGGAGAGATGCAGTTGAGGGCAGCGTTGATGGTGGAGGAAGGGAAGCCCCTTTCTTTGAAAAAGGAGGACATCTCCTTAGTTCTGGAATGAAAAGCCTCATTCTGAGAGCAGATGCAGCTGAGACAAAGGAATTGAGAGAGGGGAAGCGTTTTTACAAGTAACAGACGTATAGTCCAGGTAGCTGTGAGATTCACTGGGAGAATCAGTGTGAGAATGGGGTTGAGCAGGATAATAAATCAGTTCCCTGCATGACTCCCTTGTCCATTTGTCCCTCCCCAGTGATCTCCCTCCTGGCATTATCCTTGCAAGCAGAACAAGTGCTACATCTTCCCCTACACCTCTTCCTTCACTACCTTTCAGAGCCCCAAACTAACCTTCCAGGTGAGGCAACACTTCACCTGTGAGTCTGTTGGGGTCATCTATTGTATCCGGTGTTCCCAGTGTGGCCTCCTGTACGTCGATGAGACCCAACGAAGATTGGGAGACAGCTTTGCCAATCACCTACGCTCCGTCCCCCAGAAAAAGGAGGATCTCCTAGTGGCCACTCGTTTTAATTCTGCTTCCCATACCCGTTCCGACATATCAGTCCAGGGCCTCCTCTACTGCCACCTTGAGGCCACGCTCTGGATGGAGGAGCGACACCTTATATTCTGTCTGGGCAGCCTCTAGCCAGATGGCATGAACTTCGATTTCTTGAACTTCTGGTAATGACACCCCCCCAACTTCACCATTCCACATTCCTATTTCCCTCTTTCACCTTATCTCCTAACCTGCCCATCTCCTCCCTCTAGTGCTCCTCCCCCTTCCCTTTCTTCCATGGCCTTCTGTCCTCTCCTATCAGATCCCCTCTTCTCCAGCCCTTTACCTCTCTCACCAATCAACTTCCCAACTCTTTACTTCACTCCCTCCCCCTCTCACAGCTACACCTATCATCTGCTACCTTGTACTTCTTCCTCCCCTCCCCCAGCTTCTTACTCTGACTCAGAAATGAGAACAGTCTCTTCCCTTCACTCTGGGAAACCAAGTTAAAACTTCTGAGCAAAGATCAATAATACCAAAGTAAGACTGGAAACATGTAAAAGATTCAGGATTGTTTAATGTCATTTTCTGAACACAAGTGTAAAGGAGAACAAAATAATTGTTACTCCAAATCCAATGCAGCACAAAAACAAACACAATAAGACCATAAGACATAGGAACAGAATTAGGCCATTCAGTCCATCAAGTCTGCCCTCCATTTTATCATGGCTGATCCATTTTCCCTCTCAACCCTATTCTTCTGCCTTCTCCCCTTGACCTTTCACATGCTGACTAATCAAGGACATATCAACATCCATGTTAAATACACCCAATGACTTCTCCTCCAGAGCCAGTGAATTCCAGATTTGCCACCCTCTGGATGAAGAAATTCCTCCTCATTTCTGTTCTAAATGGACAGCCCTCTACTCTAAGCTGTGCCCTCTGGTCCTAGACTCCCCTACTATAGGAAACATCCTCCCCACATCCATTCTTTCTAACATAAACAACACAATAATAAAAAACACACAATAAATATGAATATAGTAGATTGGGGTTAATTGAGACACATCCGGGCCAGTAAATTTTATCCCAATAAGGGGCTGCCCTAATTAGCTGAAGTTTCATGGAAATAGTTAGAAAGGCATAAAAAAGACAAACTACCATTTAACTAAGTAACATATTATGTATTTAAGTGAAATACAGAACAAATTGGAACACTACCAAACAACTACAGTACTATAAAACAGTGTATTAGTTCCTAATAGTTATCAAGAGGAATTCATTTAGTATACACTGCCTTCTGTTGATGACTATAAATGAACAAAATCAGTGCAGACACCTACCACAGATAATGGGCTACCTTCGTACATGTGCTATTAAGAATTACATTCTCCAAATCTTCATTTTCATTGTGATTTTCAAGATGATTGTGGATACCTTCAAATTCTTTGTAGTTCCTTAACTTGTTAAGGTAGTGAAATTGTTGCATTTTCACTCCTGGCTGTTTCTGGCATCTTGAAGCCTGAATGCCTGAAACCGCAGAGAGCAAAACAATTCTGAATTCTCTTACTGATTATTTCTTGCCAATTATCAGCGACAAAAAAACACTGCTTTTTGAACACCAACACATGCAACTAACACTATATGAAAAACTGTTCACTCTAAGCACAGTGCAGCGTCTAATGGCCACACAAGCGGATATGTCTGATGCTAGTTAGAAATTGTTCAGCAATTGTCTTCCATCCCAATTAAGTAGCAGAGTGTTCCAAATAAAAAAGGCACCCCAGCCCACACCTAGCTGTTCAAAGTTCGAAGTAAATTTATTATCAAGGTACATATATGTCACCATTTACTAACCTGAGATTCATTTTCTTGTGGGCATTCACAGTAGATACAAAGAAACACAATAGAAACAATGAAAAACCACACACAAGACAGACCTATGTGCAAAAGACAACAACCTGTGCAGATGCAAAAATGAAAAAGAAAGAAACAAAATAAAAATAATAAATAAGCAATAAATATCGAGAACATGAGATGAAGAGTCATTGAAAGTGAGTCCACAGGTTGTGGGAACAGTTCGGTGTAGGGGTGAGTGAAGTTACCCCCTTTGGTTCAAGAGCCTGGTGGTTGAGGGGTGGTAACTGTTCCTGAACCTGGTGGTGTGAGTCCTGAGGCTCCTGTAACTGTCTCCTGCATATCACATTTTGACTGGATTCAGTTACATTCTGACACTGAAATAATATTCTAAAGCATCTCACAGGCAACTCTTCATACAACTGTGACACTTAACTACCAATGCTCAAATTAAAGGTGGCACTGGAGTTCAAGATAGTGTAGGAGTCAAGTCTGCAGTTATCGCATTTCATTTTGACTCTAAAGATATTACTGGACTTTTAAAAAATATTAATGCTTCAGTATTGTTAGATCCAGTTAAAATTATTTCATATATCACTATGTACTTCAGTCTCCAAACATTAACCAGATTACCAGATAACCAGACCATAAGATATAGGAGCAGAATTAGGCTATTTGGCCCATCAAGTCTCCTCCACCATTTCATCTTTGCTGAGGACCGGGTCGAGACAATAGAGACTTATGGAGAAGAGGAGTTCGGTGGGTAATAAAATGGATGAGTTGACGGCGCTAGCCAGGAGTCAGAGAATATTTTGGGAGTGCAGTGTTATGTGTTTTACTGAAACATGGCTGCACATGGACATACCCGACCAAAACTTTCCATGGAGGGCTTCCAGACCATTCGGGCTGACCGGAAGTGCACTGAGAGCGGTAAGCGTAAAGGAGTTGGGGGCTTGCTGTTCTGGTTAACAACAGATGAAGCAATCCTGGTCATATTACATAGAAACATAGAAAATAGGTGCAGGAGTAGGCCATTCGGCCCTTCGAGCCTGCACCGCCATTTATTATGATCATGGCTGATCATCCAACTCAGAACCCCGCCCCAGCCTTCCCTCCATACCCCCTGACCCCTGTAGCCACAAGGGCCATATCTAACTCCCTCTTAAATATAGCCAATGAACTGGCCTCAACTGTTTCCTGTGGCAGAGAATTCCACAGATTCACCACTCTCTGTGTGAAGAAGTTTTTCTTAATCTCGGTCCTAAAAGGCTTCCCCTCTATCCTCAAACTGTGACCCCTCGTTCTGGACTTCCCCAACATCGGGAACAATCTTCCTGCATCTAGCCTGTCCAATCCCTTTAGGATCTTATACGTTTCAATCAGATCCCCCCTCAATCTTCTAAATTCCGACGAGTACAAGCCCAGTTCATCCAGTCTTTCTTCATATGAAAGTCCTGCCATCCCAGGAATCAATCTGGTGAACCTTCTTTGTACTCCCTCTATGGCAAAGATGTCTTTCCTCAGATTAGGGGACCAAAACTGCACACAATACTCCAGGTGTGGTCTCACCAAGGCCTTGTACAACTGCAGTAGTACCTCCCTGCTCCTGTACTCGAATCCTCACGCTATAAATGCCAGCATACCATTTGCCTTTTTCACCGCCTGCTGTACCTGCATGCCCACTTTCAATGACTGGTGTATAATGACACCCAGGTCTCGTTGCACCTCCCCTTTTCCTAATCGGCCACCATTCAGATAATAATCTGTTTTCCTATTTTTGCCACCAAAGTGGATAACTTCACATTTATCCACATTAAATTGCATCTGCCATGAATTTGCCCACTCACCCAACCTATCCAAGTCACCCTGCATCCTCTTAGCATCCTCCTCACTGCTAACACTGCCACCCAGCTTTGTGTCATCCGCAAACTTGGAGATGCTGCATTCAATTCCCTCATCCAAGTCATTAATATATATTGTAAACAACTGGAGTCCCAGCACTGAGCCTTGCGGTACCCCACTAGTCACCGCCTGCCATTCTGAAAAGGTCCCGTTTATTCCCACTCTTTGCTTCCTGTCTGCTAACCAATTCTCCACCCACACCAATACCTTACCCCCAATACCGTGCGCTTTAAGTTTGCACACTAATCTCCTGTGTGGGACCTTGTCAAAAGCCTTTTGAAAATCCAAATATACCACATCCACTGGTTCTCCCCTATCCACTCTACTAGTTACATCCTCAAAAAATTCTATGAGATTCGTCAGACATGATTTTCCTTTCACAAATCCATGCTGACTTTGTCCGATCATTTCACCGCTTTCCAAATGTGCTGTTATCACATCCTTGATAACTGACTCCAGCAGTTTCCCCACCACCGACGTTAGGCTAACCGGTCTATAATTCCCCGGTTTCTCTCTCCCTCCTTTTTTAAAAAGTGGGGTTACATTAGCCACCCTCCAATCCTCAGGAACTAGTCCAGAATCTAACGAGTTTTGAAAAATTATCACTAATGCATCCGCTATTTCTTGGGCTACTTCCTTAAGCACTCTAGGATGCAGACTATCTGGTCCTGGGGATTTATCTGCCTTCAATCCCTTCAATTTACCTAACACCACTTCCCTACTAACATGTATTTCACTCAGTTCCTCCATCTCACTGGACCCTCTGTCCCTTACTATTTCTGGAAGATTATTTATGTCCTCCTTAGTGAAGACAGAACCAAAGTAATTATTCAATTGGTCTGCCATGTCCTTGCTCCCCATAATCAATTCACCTGTTTCTGTCTGCAGGGGACCTACATTTGTCTTTACCAGTCTTTTCCTTTTTACATATCTATAAAAGCTTTTACAGTCCGTTTTTATGTTCCCTGCCAGTTTTCTCTCATAATCTTTTTTCCCCTTCCTAATTAAGCCCTTTGTCCTCCTCTGCTGAACTCTGAATTTCTCCCAGTCCTCAGGTGAGCCACTTTCTCTGGCTAATTTGTATGTTTCTTCTTTGGAATTGATACTATCCCTAATTTCTCTTGTCAGCCATGGGTGCACTACCTTCCTTGATTTATTCTTTTGCCAAACTGGGATGAACAATTGTTGTAGTTCATCCATGCAACCTTTAAATGCTTGCCATTGTATATCCACCGTCAATCCTTTAAGTGTCATTTGCCAGTCTATCTTAGCTAATTCATGTCTCATACCTTCAAAGTTACCCCTCCTTAAGTTCAGAACCTTTGTTTCTGAATTAACTATGTCACTCTCCATCTTAATGAAGAATTCCACCATATTATGGTCACTCTTACCCAAGGGGCCTCTCACGACAAGATCGCTAATTAACCCTTCCTCATTGCTCAAAACCCAGTCCAGAATAGCCTGCTCTCTAGTTGGTTCCTCGACATGTTGGTTTAAAAAACCATCCCGCATACATTCCAAGAAATCCTCTTCCTCAGCACCTTTACCAATTTGGTTCACCCAATCTACATGTAGATTGAAGTCACCCGTTATAACTGCTGTTCCTTTATTGAACACATTTCTAATTTCCTGTTTAATACCATCTCCGACCTCACTACTACTGTTAGTGGCCTGTACACAACCCCCACCAGCGTCTTCTGCCCCTTAGTGTTATGCAGCTCTACCCATATCGATTCCACATCTTCCCGGCTTATGTCCTTCCTTTTTATTGCGTTAATCTCTTCTTTAACCAGCAACGCCACCCCACCTCCCCTTCCTTCATGTCTATCCCTCCTGAATATTGAATATCCCTGAGGAACGAGGAACGATCGAGGAACGTGTTTGTAGCCTGGATATTGAACTTTTTGCTGTTGGACTCCGGCCATATTCCACCGAGGTACAACACTGAGCGTAATGGGAGGTTGTGCCTGCCTGTGGCCATCGAACTTTGCAGCTCCTCCCACGGAGGGTCAGATACCCCGAGCCAATAGGCTGGTCCTGGACTTATTTCCATCTGGCATAGTTTGCATATTGTTGTTTGATTGTTTGTCATTTTTGTATTGCTATACCTATGCTCTATTCTTGGTTGGTGCAGCTGTAACGAAACTCAATTTCCCTCCGGATCAATAAAGTATATCTATGTCTATGTCTATCTATGTCTATTCATTTCCCTGTCAGCCCCAATCTCCTGTTTTCTCTCCATATGCCTTCATGCCCTGACTAATCAAGAATCTATTAAATATACACAATGACTTGACCTCCACAGCTGCCTATAGCAACAAATTCCACAGATTCACTACTCTCTGACTAAAGAAATCCCTCCTCACCTCCATTCTAAATGGACGCCACTCCATTCTGAGGCTGTGCCCTCTGGTCTTAGACTCCCCCACCACCGGAAGCATCCTCTCCACATCCACTCTGTCGAAGCCTTTCAACATATAATAGGTTCAATGAGGTCTCCCCTCATTCTTCTGAATTCCGGTGAGTACAGGCTCAGAGCCCTCAAACACTCCTCATGTGATTCAGATCCAGATTAAGATTTATTTAGCACATGTGCATCAAAACGTACAGTGAAATGCTTCATTTCCATTAACAACCAATACACCAAAGGATGAGCCGTCACCACACACTCTGGTGCAAACATAGCATGTCCACAATGTTCTGCAGAACAACACAGAACACAATAAAACAGAACATAATGAATGACAAAAGAGCAGCAGCAGATCAAGTCCCGTTCCTCCTTCAGATCTTCTTTCAATCACTTGTCCTAATATATCATGGATCAGTGTAACATTTTATATGAAAGTGCTCCTGCAAAGAAACTTAGGTTGGCTTGAACACGAGAACCATCTTCAGATGCTGGAAATCCGAGGAACACACACATCTATGGAGAAAAGTACAATCAATGTTTTGGGCTAAAACCCTTCGGTAGGACTGGAGAAAAAGAGCTGAGGAGTAGATTTGAAAGGTTGGGGGAGTGGAGAGAGAACCACCAGGCGATAGGCGATACCTGGAGGGGGAGGGATGAAGTAAAGAGCTGGGAAGTTGATCGGTGAAAGAGACAGAAGGACATGGAAGAAAGAAAAAGGGGGGAGGAGCACTAGAGGAGACAATGGGTGGGCAAGGAGATAAGGTGAGAGAAGGAAAAGGGAATAGGAAATGGTGAAGGGTGGGCCTTGGGGGCATTACCAGAAGTTTGAGAAAATGATGTTCATGGCATCAGGTTGGAGGCTACTCAAACAGAATATAAGGTGATGTTCCTCCAACCTAATCACAACAGTGGAGGAGGCCATAGATGGACATATAGGAACGGGAATGGGAAGTGGAATTAAAATGGGTAGCCACTGGGAAATCCTGCTTGTTCCAGCAGATGGAGCTTAGATGCTCGGCGAAGTGGTCTCCCAATCTACGCGGGTCTCACTGATATACAGGAGGCCACACCAGGAGCACTGAACACAGTAAGTAACCCCAACAGACTCACAGGTGAAGTGGGGCCCTGGATGGCAGTGAGGGGGGAGGTGTAGGGGCAGGTGTAGCACTTGTTCTGCTTGCAAGGATACATGTCAGGTGGGAGATCAGTGGGGAGGGATGAATGGACATTCATGAGTCATCTAAAAGCCTCTTAAATGTTTCTATTTTCTCTAATTTCACCACTTGCCCTGGCAATATATTCCAGGCACCCACAACTTTCTGAGTTAAAAAAGACTAGCCCCACACATCCCCTTTAAATTTACCCCTCCTTACCTTCAATGCATGCCCTCTGGTATTTGACATTTAGCTGCTGGGAGAAAGTCTGTCTCTGCTTCTTATAGACTTTTATCAGATCTCCCCTCGGCCTCCACTGCTCCAGGGAGAACAACCAAAGGTTGCCTAGATTCTCCTCATAGCATACCCCTTCTAATCCGGTTTTCATTCGAGTGAATCACTTCTGCATCACCATCACCATTATCATCATGTGCCATGTCATATGACATAGGTGATCATGGTCTTGCCATGACCATGATTATTCTTGGTAAACTTTTCTACAGAAGTGTTTTGCCATTACCTTCTTCTGGGCAGTGTCTTTACAAGACAGGTGACTCCGGCCATTACCAATACTTTTCAGAGATTGCCTGGCGTCAGTGGTCACATAACCAGGACTTGTGATGTGCACCGGCTGCTCACACGACCATCCACCACCTGCTCCCATGGCTTCACATGACCTTGATCGGGGGGCTAAGCAGGTGCTACACCTTGTCCAAGGGTGACCTGCAGGCTAGCAGAGGGAAGGAGCAACTTACACCTCTTTTGCTGGAGGTGTATCTCCACCCTGCCACCCTCTTCTGCACCTTCTCCAAAACATCCACATCCTTCCTGTATTGTGGCAACCAGTTTAATTATGAGGATAAATTCAATCAATGTGGCTTTTGTTTCTTCAGAATCAAGATCAGGTCTAATATCACTGGCATATGTAGTGAAATCTGCTGTCTTTGCAGCAGCAGTACAATATAATAGATAATAATAGAGAAAATGTATATAGTAAATAGTTAAATTAATAATCAGTGCAAAAGTAGAAACAAAAAAGTAGTGAGGTAGTGTTCATGGGTTCAATGTCCATTTAGAAATCGGATGGCAGAGGGGAAGAAGTTGTTCCTGAATTGTTGAGTGTGTGTCTTCAAGCTTCTGTACCTCCTTCCTGATGGTAACACTGAGAACAAGGCATGACCTGGCTGATGGCGGTCCTTATGATGGATGCTGCCTTTTAAGAATCATCGCTCCTTGAAGATCTCCTGGATAATACGGAGGCTAGTGCCCATGGTGAAGCCGACTGAGTTTACAAGTCTCTGCAGCTTATTTTGATCCCGTGCAGTACCGCCCTCCCATGACATAGGGTGATGCAGCCAGTTAGAATGCTCTTCACAGTACCATTCAGGAGAGACATGCTGAAGCAGAGCACCATAGGGGCCTAGAGCTACATACCGACAAAGACGATGGAGACTGGCAGTCAACTGAAGCACTCAGGACAAGATGGTTTGTGCTAAATGGCAGCATGAAGGGATGTGGAGAAAGCACTGCCAAACGGGTTCTAATTGAACAGACTGACTGGTCTCCTGATCTAATTGTAAAGAGCAGCATCCAGGCATGACCTGGGGGGGGGGGCATCTCACATTATGAGGGGTATAGATAGGGTAAATGCAAGCAGGTTCTTTCCACTGAAGGGAGGTGAGACCAGAACTAGAGATTATGGGTTAAGGGTGAAAGGTAAAATATTTAGGGTGACTAGAGGGGAAACATCTTCACTCAGAGGGTGGTGAAAGTGTGGAATGAGCTGCTAACTGAAGTGGTGGATGTGCCTATATTTCATTAGGAGGTTGAGGAGATTTGGTATGTCACCAAAGACTCTCTCAAATTTCTATAGACGTATCATGGAAAGCATTCTAACTGTAACCATATAACCATATAACAATTACAGCACGGAAACAGCCATCTCGACCCTTCTAGTCCGTGCCGAACACTTACTCTCACCTAGTCCCACCAACCTGCACTCAGCCCATAACCCTCCATTCCTTTCCTGTCCATATACCTATCCAATTTTTCTTTAAATGACAATAATGAAAACTGGTTGCATCACTGTCTGTATGGAGGGTGGGGGCTACTGCACATGATCGAAGCAAGCTGCAGAGAGAGTTGTAAACTCAGTCAGCTCCATCATGGACACAAACCTCCCCAGCATCTAGAACATTTTCAAGGGGCGATGCCTCAAAAAGAGGGCGTCCAACATTAAGGGCCCCCATCACCCAGGACATGGCTTCTCATTGCTACCATCAGGAAGGAGATATAGAAGCCTGAAGACACACACTCAATGATTGAGGAACAGGTTCTTCCCCTCAGTCATCAGACTTCTGAATGGACATTGAACTGATGAACACTACCAACTACTTTTTTTCTCTTTCTGCACTAATTATTTAATTTAACTTTTACTATATTTATGTACTCTTCTTGCTGTACTTTTTTATTATGTACTGCTGCCACAAAACAACAAATTTCACAACATATGCCAGATTCTGATTCTGATTTTGATTGAACACTTAAGAGAAGTTTTGATCGGTACATGGATGGGAGAGGTAAGGGCTATGGTCTCAGTGCAGGTTGATGGGTCAAGGCAGAATATTAATTTGTCACAGACAAGGTGGGCCAAAGGGTCTGTTTCTGACGTAAAGTGTTCTAATACTTATGGTACCATGAGCAAGTCTGCAGCAACATGTAAAACATGTACAGTATTTCAATTAAAAACTGGAGGCTGTACAGAGAAAAAATGATTACAATTCCCTGTTCCCTAATGCATGTTTGAAATCCAACTGATCTAGCTTATCATAATGTGCTATGTGACAAACTGTATTCCCATAATCAACAAGACTTTCAATTTATTTTCAATAAGCATCCTCAACTAATGTGCTTTCTAATAGCCTGTATCTCAAGATTCAGAATTATTTACAATCAGAGAGAATATTAGTTTAACATGTTAATTTGGTTTAAATTACATCTTAATTAGAGTAAGTGATTATAACGTATCCTTTTTTTGGCTTTGTAAATAAGCCCTCCACAGTTAATGAAGACAGGATCTGCCTCTTGAATTGTAAATTGAAGACATGATTCCTTGGCCAGTTGTACTTCCTTCTCTCAAAAGCAAAATACTGCAAATACCGGATATCTGTGCTCATTTCTTGTGTAAACTCTTCTCTGTTGTATCTCAAATAAAAACAGAATGCCATGGTAGCGTAGTGGTTAGCGTGACACTATTACAGCTCAGGACAACAGAGTTGGGAGTTCATTTCCAGCGCCTGGAGGAAACCCCTGGGTTTTCTCCGGGTGCTCCAGTTTCCTCCCACAGTCCAAATATGTATCGGTTAATAGGTTAATTAGTCATTGTAAATTGTCCCATGATTAGGCTGGTGTTTAAATAGCTGGACTACTGGGCAAGAAGGGCCTGTTATGCTCTGTATCTTTAAATAAATAAGATAAATACAGGTGCAGAATGTACTTACCAAACATTTGATACGGGGGAGGTTCACGAGAATCGTCCAGGAATGAAAGGGTTAACATAAGAGGAGCTTTTGATGGCTGGTGGGCCTCTGCTTGCTGGAGTTGAGAAGAATTGGGGGGGGAGATCTCAATGGAACCTATCGAATGTTGAAAGGCCTACACTGTGTGGAAGTGGCGAGGATGTTTCTTACAGTGGAGGAGTCTAGAACCAGAGGGCACAGCCTCAGAGTAGAGGGTATCACTTCAGAATAAAAATGAGGAGTAATTTATTTCATCAGAGGGTGGTGAATCTGTGGAATTCATTCGGAAGGCTGTGGAGGCCAAGTCATTGAGTATATTTAAAGCAGAGGTTGCTAAGTTCTTGATTAGTCAGGATGAAAAAGGTTATAACTTACGGACTCAGGTCAAGCTAGGGATGGTGCAGAAATTAAATACTTTTTATTTATTTTGTTTAGTCCAGAGGTTCCCAACCTTGGACCAACAACACTAAGCACAGGTTCCATGAACCCAGGTTGGGAAAGCCTGATTTAGAGATTTGTGACCAAGTTACCTGCTGAACGGTTTGTCTTTGGAACGTCTGAGGAAATTGGAGCACCCGGAGGAAACCTACGCAGTTATGGCGAGATCGTACAAAGTCCGGCAGGAACTGAAGCAGGATCACTGGCACTATAACAGTGTGTTATGCCGACTGCTAGGTTCCAGACACTACCTTCAGGTTTGGGCTCTTGTGGGGAAACGGGTTTCCCTCCTCTGATGGCCTGTCACAGCCTTGTGATAAAGGGCTGGATTATTTAAGTTGGAGAGGCAACTTCGCCCAGAGGAAGGTGAAGCAGAGGAAGGCTCCCCTCTGCGGGCTGTGGAGTCGTAACTGCATGCCACACTGATGTTTACAACTCAGTAAACCACTGCAATCGTGACAGGGATGGATATCAACCCCACTCAGCGCAGATAAAACTAGAGACAGTGCAGATATTATTATTATTTATTTATTTCATTTAGAGACTTGTGACCAATTAACTCACCAAGCCCTCCGTCTTTGGAATGTGGGAGGAAACCCCTGTGGTCATGGGGAGAAGGTACAACCTCTTCACAGACAGCAGCAGGAATTGAACCTGCGTCACTGGTGCTCTAATAACATTACACTACCCTGCTGCCATTTTTACGCCAAGGAGAGCAGTCCTAGCTTCAATCTGAGCTCATCCCGGGAACAATTGTGATAAATCTGTCGTGCACCCTCTCAACACATTCCTCCCATATGACAATCACAACCAGATCTCTTACAGCACGGCGACAGAGCCTTCAGGCCCACAGCATCGGCCAATTACACCCATGGGACCTGTCATTTATTGTTTAATTTATTTAGAGATTTGTGACCAATGGACCTACTAACCTGCAATGTAGGAGGAAACCAGAGCATCTGGAGAAAACCCACCCAGTCACGCAGAGAATGTGCGAACTCCTTATAGTCAGTGGCAGAAATTGAGCCCGGATTGCTGGCACTAATCAATGTGCTATTGTGCCTGGTTTCCCAGAACCTCACGAGATCCAGAGGCGACTTTACAGAGGTTTCTGAGAGAACAGAGAGCTTCGAATCTACACCGCAGATAAACAATCGCTTAACCAGGGTAGGGGAGGACAGTAGGTACCTGACACAACTCTGATCACTAAGTGTACTGACACAGTGATCGCTTTGCGAGAGGGGAGGGGTGGGCGAACTGCCAACCCTCACGGACGTGAGAAAGGATGAGGAATGGCAGTTGGAAGCATGGATCCAGTGGCGGACGAAGTGTCGGTGAGGTCCGCAGCGGGCGGTAGAGGGTGAGGCCCAGAGCCGTGGCAGAGAAAGATGGAGCTGGCAGGTATCTCCGCATGGCAGAGATGGTGGTGCATAGAAACGGGAGAAGCAATCAGTAGAATGTGGGTACCTGGGATCATTGGTGGGAGGCCTGGAAACGGCCTTCCAGCTTCTCACTGCATCTATGCATACATCTACTTGTGCATCTGACGATAAAATTGACTTTTAATTTTTTGGGGTAAAATCAGCTTGCAGTATTAAAGTTGTAATAGTTATTTTAGGTTAATATCACTTTCAACACACGGTGTGCTTGCTCCAACATTGCCAACCGCTTTCGCCTACAGTACCACATTTGCGGAGCTCTGGGCAGATCTGATTACTCGTGTGATTTGCTGCCCCCCCCCCGCCTGCTTCTCATTCCCCACTGACGGCCAAAACACCGCAAAGTGGGTTTTTCTTTGCAGAAAGGGCAAGAGATGCTTGAAAAAAAACTGCCTTACCCGTCGTTGCCTGCTGTAAATATTATCAATCAGTTAAGACTCTGCAAGAATCTGGCTGCATCCATCATTAAGGATCCCCACCCACCTCAGGCTGGGAAAGGGGGTACAGAAGCACGAAGGCACACACTCAGAGATTCAGGAATATCTTCCTCTCTGCCATCCGATTTCAAAATGGACATTGAACCCATGAACACTTGCTCACTGCTTCTTTATTTCTGCTTTGTTGCACTGCTTATTTTAACATAACTATTTTTATATATATAAAAAATTGTACTGCTGCCTTAAAATCAACAAATTTCACGACATATGCAGGTGATATTAAATCTGATTCTGAACGTGACATAGTGAGATAAGAGTCCAATGATCTCAGTTTAAGACCATAAGATATAGGAGCATTAATAGGCCATTTGGCCCATCGAGTCTGCTCTGCCATTCAGTCATGGGCTGATCCAATTCTTCCAGTCATCCCCACTCCCCTGCCTTCTCCCCATACTCTTTGATGCCCTGGCTAATCAAGAACCTATCTATCTTTGTCTTAAATGCACCCAATGACTTGGCCTCCACAGCTGCTCGTAGCTACGAATTCCACAGATTTACCACCCTCTGACTAAAGTAATTTCTCCACATCTCTGTTCTAAATGGACGTCCTCCAATCCTGAAGTTGTGCCCTCTTATCCTAGACTCCCCTACCATGGGAAATAACTTAAAACACGAGGAAATCTGCAGATGTTGGAAATTCAAGCAACACGCACAAAGTGCCGGTGGAACACAGCAAGCCAGGTAGCATCTATAGGAAGAAGTATAGTCGACGTTTCGGACCCAGATGAAGTTTTAGGACGAAGGGTCTCGGCCCAAAACATCGACTGTACTTCTTCCTATAGATGTTGCCTAGCCTGCTGCGTTCCACCAGCATTTTGTGTGTGTTGATGGGAATAACTTTGCCATATCTAATCTGTTCAGGCCTTTTAACATTCGGAATGTTTCTACAAGATCCCCCCTCATTCTCCTGAACTCCAGGGAATACAGCCCAAAAGCTGCCAGACTTTCCTCATACGGTAACCCTTTCATTCCTGGAATCATTCTCGTGAATCTTCTCTGAACCCTCGCCAATGTCAGTATATCCTTTCTAAAATAAGGAGCCCAAAACTGCACACAATTGAGTTAATAACTCTTTGTCTTGTGTTCTTGTTATTTATCATTATTTCAATTATATTTGCGTCTGCACAGTTTGTTGCCTTCTGCACTCTGGTTGATCTTTAATTGAACCTATTATAGTTTCTACCAATGTTTGGACAATTTAAGTGCCGGGCGGGATGGATAGAAAAGGCCGGGTTTGGGAGCCAGTTCTGTTCGCTGCTCTGCTTTAGTCCTGCTGAAGGGTCTCTGTTGAGTAACCCACCCTTCCCGCACACTTTTATATCCATAAAAGATTTTGTCTTCCCTTTTCCCCCCTAGTCCCATCAATCCATTCACTCCATCTCTTTCCGCTCCCTTGTTCTCTTCACCTATTACCCACACATTCCTCCCTCTGGCATCTCTCCTCACCCTCTTCCCTTCATTCCACAGTTCACTGTGCTCTCCCATTAGATTCAATCTTCTTCAGTTCTTTGCCATAATTTGAAGTAGTGACTAAGAGAGACATCATTGCAAAGCAGGAGCCATTTAAAAGGAACAAGTTTTACTTGAGCCAATAAAAAGAAGGGAGGTCTAAGTGGAGAGGCCAATATTGGGGTGGGTCAGCGATAGAGTGGAAGGCCTTGGCTCAGCAAGCTCAGGCAAGGATCTAAGTGAATTTCTAGTAAGTTTATTTTCATCTCTTCCTTTGTCTATTAGCAGACAGCTAGTGTGCTAAGAATGAATCCAGTGTTAGTGGTATGTTCTTTGTGTAAGATGTGGGAACTCTGGGAGACCTCTAGGCTCCCTAATAACATCTGCACGAGGTGCCTCAAACAGCTGCTCCTTAGAGACCGTGTTAGAGAACTGGAGTTGCAGCTCGATGACCTTTGGCTCATACAGGATGAGGTGACAGATAGAAGCTACAGGGAGGTACTCACTTCTGAGTTGCAGGAGGTAGGAATCTCGATGCCCGTCAGGAGAGGCAAAGGGAAAAGGCAGTCAGTGCAGAGTAGCTCTGTGCCTGATCCCCTCAATAATAAGTAAACTGCTTTGGATACTGTAGTGGGGGGGGGGGTGGAAACCACCTACAAGGGAGAAGCCACTGCGACCTGATCTCTGGCTCTGTGACTCAATAGGGAAATGGGGAGAAGAGGACTGCAGGAGTGATAGGGAATTCCATATTAGAAGAGCAGACAGGAGATTCCGTGACCATGAAAAAGAAACTAAGATGATATATTGCCTCCCAGGAACATCTTGGATCAAGTCCAAGTCATTCTAAAGGGGATGGTGAGCAGTCAAAGTTGATACATATTGGTTTCAATGACATAGGTAGTTAAAGGATGGAGGTCCTTAGGGGAGAATATAGGGAATTAGGTAGAAAGCTGAAAAGGAGGACGTCCAGGGTGGTAATTCCTGGATTGCAGCCTGTGCCATGCACCATTGAGGGTACGAATAGGATGATTTAGCAGATGACTGTGTGGCTGAAGAACGAGTGCAGGGGGCAGGGTTTCAGATTTCTGCATCATTGGAATCTCTTTTGGGGAAGGGGTGACCTGTACTTTCCAGGATGAAAGGGTTAACATATGAGGAGTGTTTAATGGCTCTGGGCCTGTACTCGCTGAAATTGAGAAGAATGAGGAGGGATCTCAGTGAAACCTGCTGAGAATGAGAAAACGTTTCCTGTAGTAGGGGAGTCTAGGGACACAGGGCACGGCTGCAGAATAGAGGGACATCCATTTAGAACATAGATGAGGAGGAATTTCCTTCGCTAGAGTAATGAATCTGTGGAATTCATTGCCACAGACGACTGTGGAGGCCAGGTTATTGAGTATATTTAAAACGGAGGTTGATAGGTTTTTGATTATAAGGGTGTCAAATTTCACGGGGAGAAGGTGATAATGTGAAAGTGATATAGAAACATAGAAAATAGGTGCAGGAGTAGGCCATTCGGCCCTTCGAGCCTGCACCACCATTTATTATGATCATGGCTGATCATCCAACTCAGAACCCCACCCCAGCCTTCCCTCCGTACCCCCTGACCCCCATAGCCACAAGGGCCATATCTAACTACCTCTTAAATATAGCCAATGAACTGGCCTCAACTGTTTCCTGTGGCAGAGAATTCCACAGATTCACCACTCTCTGTGTGAAGAAGTTTTTCCTAATCTCGGTCCTAAAAGGCTTCCCCTCTATCCTCAAACTGTGGCCCCTCGTTCTGGACTTCCCCAACATCGGGAACAATCTTCCTGCATCTAGCCTGTCCAATCCCTTTAGGATTTTATATGTTTCAATCAGATCCCCCCTCAATCTTCTAAATTCCAACGAGTACAAGCCCAGTTCATCCAGTCTTTCTTCATATGAAAGTCCTGCCATCCCAGGAATCAATCTGGTGAACCTTCTTTGTACTCCCTCTATGGCAAGGATGTCTTTCCTCAGATTAGGGGACCAAAACTGCACACAATACTCCAGGTGTGGTCTCACCAAGGCCTTGTACAACTGCAGTAGTACCTCCCTGCTCCTGTACTCGAATCCTCTCGCTATAAATGCCAGCATACCATTCACCTTTTTCACCGCCTGCTGTACCTGCATGCCCACTTTCAATGACTGGTGTATAATGACACCCAGGTCTCGTTGCACCACCCCTTTTCCTAATCGGCCACCATTCAGATAATAATCTGTTTTCCTATTTTTGCCACCAAAGTGGATAACTTCACATTTATCCACATTAAATTGCATCTGCCATGAATTTGCCCACTCACCCAACCTATCCAAGTCACCCTGCATCCTCTTAGCATCCTCCTCACAGCTAACACTGCCACCCAGCTTCGTGTCATCCGCAAACTTGGGAGATGCTGCATTCAATTCCCTCATCCAAGTCATTAATATATATTGTAAACAACTGGGGTCCCAGCACTGAGCCTTGTGGTACCCCACTAGTCACCGCCTGCCATTCTGAAAAGGTCCGGTTTATTCCCACTCTTTGCTTCCTGTCTGCTAACCAATTCTCCACCCACACCAATACCTTACCCCCAATACCGTGTGCTTTAAGTTTGCACACTAATCTCCTGTGTGGGACCTTGTCAAAAGCCTTTTGAAAATCCAAATATACCACATCCACTGGTTCTCCCTTATCCACTCTACTAGTTACATCCTCAAAAAATTCTATGAGATTCGTCAGACATGATTTTCCTTTCACAAATCCATGCTGACTTTGTCCGATCATTTCACCGCTTTCCAAATGTGCTGTTATCACATCCTTGATAACTGACTCCAGCAGTTTCCCCACCACCGACGTTAGGCTAACTGGTCTATAATTCCCCGGTTTCTCTCTCCCTCCTTTTTTAAAAAGTGGGGTTACATTAGCCACCCTCCAATCCTCAGGAACTAGTCCAGAATCTAACGAGTTTTGAAAAATTATCACTAATGCATCCACTATTTCTTGGGCTACTTCCTTAAGCACTCTAGGATGCAGACCATCTGGCCCTGGGGGTTTATCTGCCTTCAATCCCTTCAATTTACCTAACACCACTTCCCTACTAACATGTATTTCGCTCAGTTCCTCCATCTCACTGGACCCTCTGTCCCTTACTATTTCTGGAAGATTATTTATGTCCTCCTTAGTGAAGACAGAACCAAAGTAATTATTCAATTGGTCTGCCATGTCCTTGCTCCCCATAATCAATTCACCTGTTTCTGTCTGCAGGGGACCTACATTTGTCTTTACCAGTCTTTTCCTTTTTACATATCTATAAAAGCTTCTACAGTCCGTTTTTATGTTCCCTGCCAGTTTTCTCTCATAATCTTTTTTCCCCTTCCTAATTAAGCCCTTTGTCCTCCTCTGCTGAACTCTGAATTTCTCCCAGTCCTCAGGTGAGCCACTTTCTCTGGCTAATTTGTATGCTTCTTCTTTGGAATTGATACTATCCCTAATTTCTCTTGTCAGCCACGGGTGCACTACCATCCTTGATTTATTCTTTTGCCAAACTGGGATGAACAGTTGTTGTAGTTCATCCATGCAACCTTTAAATGCTTGCCATTGCATATCCACCGTCAATCCTTTAAGTGTCATTTGCCAGTCTATCTTAGCTAATTCACGTCTCATACCTTCAAAGTTACCCCTCCTTAAGTTCAGAACCTTTGTTTCTGAATTAACTATGTCACTCTCCATCTTAATGAAGAATTCCACCATATTATGGTCACTCTTACCCAAGGGGCCTCTCACGACAAGATCGCTAATTAACCCTTCCTCATTGCTCAAAACCCAGTCCAGAATAGCCTGCTCTCTAGTTGGTTCCTCGACATGTTGGTTTAAAAAACCATCCCGCATACATTCCAAGAAATCCTCTTCCTCAGCACCTTTACCAATTTGGTTCACCCAGTCTACATGTAGATTGAAGTCACCCATTATAACTGCTGTTCCTTTATTGCACACATTTCTAATTTCCTGTTTAATACCATCTCCGACCTCACTACTACTGTTAGGTGGCCTGTACACAACCCCCACCAGCGTCTTCTGCCCCTTAGTGTTATGCAGCTCTACCCATATCGATTCCACATCTTCCCGGCTTATGTCCTTCCTTTCTATTGCGTTAATCTCTTCTTTAACCAGCAACGCCACCCCACCTCCCCTTCCTTCATGTCTATCCCTCCTGAATATTGAATATCCCTGAACGTTGAGCTCCCATCCCTGGTCACCCTGGAGCCATGTCTCTGTGATCCCAACTATATCATAATCATTAATAACAATCTGCACTTTCAATTCATCCACCTTATTACGAATGCTCCTTGCATTGACACATAAAGCCTTCAGGCGCTCTTTTACAACTCTCTTAGCCCTTATACAATTATGTTGAAAAGTGGCCCTTTTTAATGCTTGCCCTGGATTTGTCGGCCTGCCACTTTTACTTTTCTCCTTAGTACTTTTTGCTTCTACCCTCACTTTACACCCCTCTGTCTCTCTGCACTGGTTCCCATCCCTCTGTTGTGAACTAACCTCCTCACGCCTAGTCTCTTTAATTTGATTCCCACCCCCCAACCATTCTAGTTTAAAGTCACTCAGTAGCCCCCGCTAATCTCCCTGCCAGGATATTGGTCCCCCTAGGATTCAAGTGTAACCCGTCCTTTTTGTACAGGTCACGCCTGTGCCAAAAGAGGTCCCAATGATCCAAAAACTTGAATCCCTGCCCCCTGCTCCAATCCCTCAGCCACGCATTTATCCTCCACCTCATCGCATTCCTACTCTCACTGTCGCGTGGCACAGGCAGTAATCCCGAGATTACTACCTTTGCGGTCCTTTTTCTCAACTTCCTTCCTAGCTCCCTATATTCTCCTTTCAGGACCTCTTCCTTTTTCCTACCTATGTCATTGGTACCTATATGTACCACGACCTCTGGCTCCTCACCCTCCCACTTCAGGATATCTTGGACACGATCAGAAATATCCCGGACCCTGGCACCAGGGAGGCAAACTACCATCCGGGTCTCTGGACTGCGTCCACAGAATCACCTATCTGACCCCCTTACTATCAAGTCCCCTATCACAACTGCCCTCCTCTTCCTTTCCCTACCCTTCTGAGCTACAGGGCCAGACTCTGTGCCCGGAGGCACGGCCACTGTCGCTTCCCCCGGGTAAGCTGTCCCCCCCAACAGTACTCAAACAGGAGTACCTGTTGTCAAGAGGCACAGCCACCAGGGTACTATTACCTGACTCTTCCCCTTCCCCCTCCTAACCATGACCCACTTGTCTGCCTCCCGTGGCCCCGGCGTGACCACCTGCCTTCCACTCCTCTCTATCACCTCCTCGCTCTCCCTGACCAGACGAAGGTCATCGAGCTGCAGCTCCAGTTCCGTAACGCGGTCCCTTAGGAGCTGCATCTCGATGCACTTGGCGCAGATGTAGACGTCCGGGAGGCTTGGAGACTCCAGGGCTTCCCACATCCAACACCGAGAACAGCAGACTGCCCTCACACTCAAATCAGCCATGATGGAATGGCAGGGCATACTAGAACAAAATTGCCTAATTTTGGTCCTATGCCTTATGGTGTTGCTCCAGATTTCCAGCTTCTGCAGTTTCCTCATTTTCTGTTATCCATTTAAAGCTCTACATTTCTCCATGTTGAATTTCTTCTCAACCACACAACTCTCTTCATATAAGTTTGCCAGGGAAGATTTGGTCCATTGTGATTTGGTTAATTGGGCCATACCTATTCAAATGTATTTTGGAAGTTGTATTGTACCTGCCTCCTTTGGTAGCATATTGTGTTAGTGCCAACCCACCTGGATCACAACCCTGCAGTTCTGAAGTCCACTTTCCATTAGCTTATTTCACATGCAGATTTATGATTCTTGGCTCCAGATCTTGTCTGAAGATATTAAACAAAAAAGGTCCCATGTGAATTCAAAAGACGACACTCTGAATGACCCTGCTTTGAGACCCTTCTTTATGAGTTCACATGAGAAGTCCAACATAGTGATACTTTTCAGTAGGAGAGGTAATGTGAAAGAAGGCACAATTCTGAGTGGTACAGAATGCTTGGAATATATTTGCATAAATCATTGCAAGTGGCAGGTCAAGTTTAGACATCTCGGTTCATTGATTTATACCGAGGGTTCTCAACTTGGGGTCCGTGGACAGCTTATTTGGGGGGGGGGGGAGAGGAGGAAGAAGTTATGCAGCAGGGAAACAGGCTCTTTGGCCCAACTAGTGTATCTGCCTCAATTACTAGGGGCAGCAACGTAGCACAGTGGTTAGTTAGCACAACACTTTACACTACAAGCAACCCAAGTTCAGTTCCTGCTGCTGTCTGTAAGGAGTTAGTACATTCTGCCCGTGACTGTCTGGGTCTCCTCCAGGTGCTCTGGTTTTCTCCTGCAGTTTCAAAGACGTATTGGTTCATAGGTTAACTGGTTGTAGTAAATGGTCTTGTGATTAGGCTGCGGTTAAATCGGGGATTGCTGGATGGTGCAGCTCAAAGGGCTGGAAGGGCCTGTTCTGTGCTTTATCTCAATATATAAAATAAACAAAGTTGTTTGATAACACACATTAAAGTTGCTGGTGAACACAGCAGGCCAGGCAGCATCTCTAGGAAGAGGTACAGTCGATGCTTCGGGCCGAGACCCTTCGTCAGGACTAACTGAAGGAAGAATTAGTAAAAGATTTGAAAGTGCGAGGGGGAGGGGGAGATCCAAAATGATAGAAGACAGGAGGGGCAGGGATGGAGCCAAGAGCTGGACAGGTGATTGGCAAAGGGGATATGAGAGGATCATGGGACAGGAGGCCCAGGGAGAAGGAAAAGGGGGAGGGGGGGAACCCAGAGGATGGGCAAGGGGTATAGTCAGAGGGACAGAGGGAGAAAAAGGAGAGAGAGAAAAAGAATGTGTGTATATAAATAAATAACAGATGGGGAGATGCTGCCTGGCCTGCTGTGTTCACCAGCAACTTTTGTGTGTGTTGCTTGAAATTCCAGCATCTACAGATTTCCTCGTGTTAAAGTTGTTTGGTAGCTCATTGCAGATACCCTTAAAAAGCAGTTAAAACAACAGGATTCAGGGCTTTATATAGGCAGAGTGTATGAGATCAAGGAAGGGATGACAAACTTTATCAAATGTGGGACATACCTGGACTATTGTCCACTTTTAGGTGCCATATTTCAGGGTTGATCTGAAACCTTTGGAAAGGATGCAGAAGGGATTTATTCCTGGGATTTGGAGCTTTTATTATTTAAAGACTAGGGTGGTCAGAACAAGGGAAGTTGAAAATAGACCTAATAAATGTACCCAAGTTATTAAAGGTCCAGAGAAGATAGATGGAGAAGTTGTTCCTATTGGTGCAGAAGTCAAGAACCATGGACATTCAACGAAAATGGTTGGCGAGCAACCAGCAATGACAGAAGAAAAAAAATGCTTCATGTCAGAAATGGTTGGGAGGGTGGAATCACTACTTGCGGGAGGGGCAAAAACAGAATGAACTGTGATGTTGAAAAGGTCCCAGCCCGAAACATCAACTGTACTCTTTTTCATAGATGCTGCCTGGCCTGCAAAGTTCCTCCAGCATTTGCAATGTTATCAAGTAAAGTTTGATGCTGGACTATAAAAGAATGAAAATAGATTATAGAATCATAGAGAAATACAGCACAGAAACAAGCCCTTCGACCCATCTAGTATATGCTGAAGCCATTTAAGCTACTACTCCCATTGATCTGCACCAGGACCATAAACATTGAAATCAAGTTCACATAATTCAAGGGCACAGTTTAGGATGATGACGCTTAACGGCGACTCCTCTGCTTGCATCTTCATAAACAACTCTATTTCTATCTTTAATATCTCTTTTTTTTCCATTTCAGGGTTCCTTTGAAGACCCTGACTTGGAGTTACACACTGACTTTGGTTCTTTGCAGGAATGGGGTCTCACAACTGGCTGTTTTTCAATAAGCCAAAGATGCGATCTAGAAGACTAGTGTACCTTCAGGGTGTCAGACTCTTGCGGCTCTGAGGTCAGTACCGGCACAAAAAACTGGTGTGCTGTGGGAGACGGAAGATCGTAAGCAGCAAGCTGGCAGCTGGCTGTGTGCCCAGAGTCCTGAGATCTTAGGCACAGAACTCGGAAAAGCGACACAACAGACTTTTAACACCATAAATTGGCGAGTTGTTTTGTTATGTCTCCCCCTTTCGCTGTGAAACACTGACACCTCTTTTTCCCTTATTAGGGAAAGAGCCTGTGGCGCGTCCAATTACCGGGTGAACAAGTAGTCTTTGGGGTACTGCAACACTGTCTTTATTAATGCTTTGCTGCACGCTTGAGTGCTCGGTGGGGGGTGCCTATGCTTTTCTGCTGGGGGGGGGGAATCATTTCTTTGCTGCCGCTTATGCATGGGAGGGGGAGCTGGGGGGGCTTTGTAGTTTTAATATTTAACTGTCATTCATTCTTTGGGGTGTCCTCTGTTTTCGTGCATCTTTGTGAAGAAAAAGCATTTCAGGATGTATATCGCATACATTTCTCTGACATTAAATTGAACCTATTGAACACACAACACCTGTGCTGGCAGCTCATTCCACACTCTCATGGCCCTCTGAGTGAAGAAGTTTCCCCTTAAGCTATTCACCATGACCTCTGGTTGTAGTCCCACCCAACCTCAGTAGAAAAAGCCTGTTTGGGTTTACCCCATCTATACCCTTCAATTTTGTATACCTGTATCAAATCTCCTCTTAGCCTTCTACATTCTAAGGAATAAATCCCTAATCTATTCAATCTTTCCTTATAATTCAGGTCCTCCAGACCCAGCAAGGAAATTAACTTAAAGGAAAATTTTAAGGTCAGGTATACAGACAAAAAAAGGGAAGAGGAATGCAGTTTAGTGCAAAGATAACAAAATCTGCTTCTAATGAAAACACAAGAGACTAGAATTGATGGGCAGGAAGTATTGCTTTTGAATTGATTGTGCTCAGAAGCCTCAACTTGTTATCTTCATTTACACAGAGTCTGGCTCTTTATTTACAAAGGTATTGATCGGCATCCTATCAGCATATATAACATTGATTTCAATTACTTTATTTCAACGTTAAACTGTGTCCTTTTGAAAGTGTGTCCGAAAACAATTTCAATTTTAATAGTTTTCTCAATTTAGAGAAGATAAAATAAATTACAATTATCAACCAGTTTCACAAACAGGATTTATGCATTGCTGCCCTGATCTGTTCCAAAAACACCATCGCTCTCGCTTGGCTTCAAAGTGCACAGGGAGAGAGAACTGGTTTCTGTGTGCATGCTCAATGGGCAGAAGCTGGGTGAAAAGAGCTACCTGCCCTGTAGCTGGGAAACATCAGGGAGTGAAAATCCTGACCACTATCCGTCACTCCAATCGGGGTGTCAATACATACAGGAGGACAATCTTGATAATGAGTTAAGTCCCACTCCAGGAACTTGAGCAGGTAATTACTGAATGCACTGTACTGTCAGAGGGAACATCTGTTCAGCCAGGCTCTATAGGGTCAGGGGAATAAGAGCCTAAGATTAGCTTTATTTGCCACATGTCCATCGGAACGTACAGTGAAATGCTTCACTTGGGCCAACGACTAACACAGTCCGAAGGTGTGCTGAGGGCAGCTTGCACTGTCACTATGCTTCCAACATCAACAGTAGGCCCAACTTACTAACCCTAACCTGTACATCTTTAGAATGTGGGGGGAAACAGGAGCACTTAGAAGAAACCAACATGATCACAAGCAGAATGTAGAAACCCCTTACAGACAGCAGCAGGAATTGCGCCCGGGTCACTGGCACTGTAATATTACCATGTCGCCAGCTGAACTATTTGGAAATAACTCTGATTTACTTTCTCATCAATCAACATCACTAAACACTGATGTGGTCCTACAGGCTCTCAGTATGCACGTTCGTTATCACAATTCTCACACCCCCTCCAGCACCTCACCCCCTCCCAAACTAATCACAAAGAGCACAGGCGAAACAAAACATCATTCAACATTTTAATGGAATATACAAACACAAGGATGCAATCTCTTTATATACACAAACAACATTCATTGAGTTCTGATTCTTGCTGAAGGTGATCATTAGACTGAAACTTCCATGTACGGGGTACAAGTTCTCCCAACTGCCCGGTCTTCAATGCACAAAAACAGACCTTGAAGAGTCCACAGATAACTTGCACCAGATTGTATAAAAAAATTAACAGAAGTTTGAATATTGTACAACATTGTCAAATACAAATGCAAGTAAGAATCTTAAAAAAAAAACAAGATTATATTACATAACTCTGCATCTTTGTAAGATTGGCTCCAGAAAAGATCCTTTTATTGAACTGATGTAGAGTGACAGGCCCAGCTTCCTGTACAAAGCCAGATGTACCAGGGATGGCATGTTAATTTTTTGGTAGACTCTCCCACTTTGTCCTTCCTGGTGATCTCATTGTCACTGATGGCCACAAGGGCTTTCTATGTACAGTTTGTGCAGGAATGGAGGTACAATAATTAGGCTGCTCTGTCCAACTCCCCTACTGCCCTGCCGATTTTTTGATCCTTGTCGCCCTCTGTGCAGTCTGGCAAGGAGGTTGATTGGTTGTCTGTTGCACCACTATAGTAAGACTTTCAGCAAAGTAAGCTCTGGTTAACCGGCAAAAGTTTCAATGCAAGTTAGTTCTGTACAAAGTTTGAGGAAACAACACATCACCCTTCCCTAATGAGTCTGTGGGTTGCACAGACTATCTGTTATGTAGGTTAAGAAACAGCAGGAAAAAATCCCCATTCTGGGCTAACTCAAACCCAAGTAGCCATAGCAGACTGCCAACCAGGGCTTTGACACAAATGCTGTTTAAAGACTTTGGAGCTGGTTTTATGTGCCCATGATATAGTTCACATATATGAAAAATGATCATTGTAGAATAATGAGGGAGCACAACTCAAAGTGTGCAGTGCTGTTGCACCCCTGAGGCCCTCTGGTGGTCGAGGTCGACCATGGATGTTGCATCCCAGCTGTCTGTCTATGTGATACACAAGCCAGGTCAGTACGACATGGAGAGCAAGCTGCTGAGATTAGTGTCTTCAGGGTAGGAGGAAGAAAAGTGTTTCTTCTTTCCTGCCAAATTGCTTTTCAAAACTCCCCTTTTCTTAGGAATGGAAATAGCACTCATTCTCCATTGGTGTCAAGCACTCTGTTGTGTGTTTTCGCAAACAAAAATCCCAACTGTTAAATGCACTTTCCACATCAGGATAAAAAATTCACATGCAGCACATGAGACAGTTAAAACCTTTCTTATATAATCAAGTGCTGGGAAATGATAACCTTGTTTTGCCCATTATGGAACTCATCCAAAACCAGGGCACATACAAATAAAACTGGGTGTTTACAACAGAACCATGATTTAAAAAGTCTTTAATGCTTCTAGCCAAGGATAAAACCAAATCATTCAGGAACAAATATATTTGGTTTACTCTACATTGACTTTCCCCACTACCCAAAAAAGGATTTCCACTGGATGAATAACCATCAATAGTAAAAACCCACTAAAATGGCTAATGGATTACATCTGGGACCTCATTGCTGCAGGTACCAGTGGAAACAACTGTGGCATTGCTAATTGGTTTAAAACAAACCTGTACAAAAAAAAAGTTAAATGCAGAAAGATATCAATTACCAAGGGATGAAATCACAGGTAGTAAAAATCACACAGCTTTCCGGTGATACTCTGGTGGTGCCACTTCATAATCACTTGAACTGAAGAGACTTGACGCGTTTTTCACCAAGTACCTGAAAGTGAAGAAATTATGGAGTCATGAATAGCAATTCACAGTTAGCAGGATGGGTTACAGGTGCCTCAATTTGCCTGTTCAAAGTATAGGTTTGTGGGGGGGTGTCAGAAGTAGGTGATTTTTTAAACAGAGAGTGGTAGATGCACAGAATGGGTTGCCAGGAATTCTGGTACAGGCAGATACATTAGGGATATTTCAGAAACTGTTAAACAGTCACATGGGCAATAGATAAATGGAGAGCTATGTGGGAGGGAAAGGTTACATTGATCTGAGTGTAATTTAAAAGATTGGCACAACACTGTGCTGTAATGTTCTATGTTTCTCTGGGACCTCGACCTCTCACAGAAAGGAAACGACACTAAATTTGTAAGAGTCCGGTTGAACTTCAGATAGGCACTAAAAGACTAAGAGAACAAGGCAAATTACAGTTCCCTATCAAATAGCCAGTACAAGCACATGTTAATTTTTTTTACCATTAGTTTTATTTGTTTCATATCAAAACATACCATTGACATGTATATGTGACAAATAAGGCTAATCTTTAAAAAAAAAATGCTGTCCTTCTGAGCCATTTTATCCTCAGAGTGACAAGGCACAGGAACAGGGCTTTCGGCCAGTTATCTGATGGAAAGGAATAAATAGTCAACGTTTCGGATTGACACCTTTCATCAGGACCGTTTATTCTCTCCACAGATGCTGCCTGACCTGCTGAGTTTCTCTAGCATTTTGTGCTGGAACATGTCATCTTCTCATTACTACTTTCAGGGAGGAGGTAAAGGGGGCTCAAACTCACACAACAATCCAGGAGCAGCTTCTTCTCCTCTGCCATCAAATAAACAGACTGTGAACACGAGCTTCAGTAATAATAAACCTGCTTCTGATCCTGAATTGATAAAAACAACTGTCTAAGCAGAAACTCTCTCTCTCCAGCTGACTCAAGTATTTTTCCACCACTTCTTTCTCAAAGTTACCATGATTTTCTCCAGTTTACACTGGCATGCCCTCGTCATTATGAAATTTTACACAGCATCCTATTTCTGTGGCGCAAACCATTTAGAACCCAAAAGAGCCTTTGCTGCACTGTCCGGCATATTTTTAATGGCTTTGAGTATTTCGAAATTCTACTTACTTCAAGAAATCATGCAAGTAATTTAGCAGCAAGGCTAAGCTCTTCTCATCCAAAGGTGTGTAGGCAAGCATTGCTCCTATTCGCACTGTAGGAGAGAAGATGTACTTTAATAGAAGGCAGTGTTAATATTCTTCACAGAACAGAAACAGGTTGATCAAATAATTTTTTTACTCATGTACGTGAAGGACGTAAGAAATAAAGTCAATTCAATTGAGCACACCACTAGAAAGCAGCATCCAGCATCAAGGGCCTCTACCATCCAGGCCATGCTCTCTTCTTACTGCTGTCATCAGGGAGGTACAGGAGCCTCAGGTCCCACACCACAGTTCAGGAACAGTTATATCCCTCAATGATCAGGCTCCTGAACCAAAGGGGATAACTTCACTCACTTCACACAACCACTTCACTGAACTGCTTCCACAACCTATGAACTCACTTTCAAGGACATTTCATCTGATGTTCCTACTATTATTTATTCTGTATTTGCACAATCTGTTGTCTTTTGCACATTGGTTGTTTGTCCATCTTTGTTGTGTATAGTTTTTCATTGATTCTACGGTTTCTTTGTATCTACTGTGGATATCCACAAGAAAATGAATTACAGGGCTGTATATGGTGAGATACATGTACTTTGATAATAAATTTACTTTGAACTAACTACTCCAGTTTAGCCACACCATGATCACTTTAAATCAGTGACCTAAAATAGACTTTGCTTTTCTTTGTTCTACTTGTATTCCTGTAAAAATTGGGTATAATTTATATTTATGCTACTTATATGACACCATGCACCTGTGCACACCTGTACTTGGCAATTAATGGAATTCGACAATTTCCTTCCACATTCCAAAGACACGTAGTTAGTTCGTTAATAGATAACAGGGGTGTAATTGTGTGGCATGGGCTTGGTGGGCTAGAAGGTCTGGTTAGACTACGCTGTATCTACAAATAAATAAAATAGATAATCTCAACTTTAGACTTTACATCAACCCAGCTGACCCATGCTCAACACAATTGTCCTCACAGTCTCCAATCTCTATATATATTTATTTGGCTAAATATTTGTGTAACTCCCTCCCTTTCCACATTCCCAGCTAAGAATTCTCTATATGTACCAGATTTATTAGTGGCCACAGATTTACAATTCCTTGATTTAGTCTCGCCTGCTGCTTGAAGCATCTCTGCATCCACCCAATCAAATCCTTTTGCAATAGGAAAGAGGTCAGGTCAGCCCTCAGTTTGAGAGTGAGCTCAACGTCCCTGATAAATAAAGCTGCTATCATCTCCACACACCAAAGCGCTGGCAACAGTACAATAAAGATACTGCCATGTGCATATCCGCTTGACCAGATAAATAAAATTTAAGTTCTCTAAAATACCCTAGCATAGAACCTACTGGAATTATGTCCAAAAACAGGGGAAAAAAATTACAGATCAACTTCATTTGTTATATGTGCATTGAACCATACAGTGAGATGCTTCATCTGCACCAACAACCAACCAAGGACGTGCTTCAGGCAGCCCACAATTCACTAACCCTAATCCATATGTCTGGAATGTGGGAGGAAACCAGAGCTGCTGCTCGTTTCTGTTTTTATATCAAATTTCTTACACTGATGCTAGTTTCTGTGTTTCCTGTGCTTATCATGCAACTTGACTGCCTTCATACAAAAAAGGCCACAGTCTGAGAACACGACAGGCCCCCCAGCCCATCAAGTCAGTGCCAAACCATTAATCTGCCTTGTCTCATCTACCTGCACCCAGACCATAGCCCTCCATACCCTTCTCATCCATGTAGCTATCCAAATTTCCCTTAAACTTCAGTAAGATGGTAGTAAGATGAATGGTACACTTTTCTTTTAAAAATGTTTTTTATCATAAGACAGTGCCGGCCTCCAAGAACAACGGTTACAGCAGGTCTACTGCATCAGTGATCTGTTTGTTGTTTGGGGCAGCCGGTACTCAGCCAGGAGAAGGAGAAGCCAGTGTGCGTTCCACAGAAGGTTCGAAAGTGCTAACATGGGTGCAGACCGTGCTGCTGCCTGCTACTGTTATGCATCTTGGCCTCAGAGGAATGCTGTCTCATTTAACCGTGTCCATGTATGGTCTGAATGATAATTAAACTTAATTTGATTTGATAAATGTTGAAATTGAACCTGCACCCACCACTTGCACGAGCAGCTTGCTCCATACTCTCATCACCCCAAGTGAAAAATCCCCTCACATTTACCTAAACATTTTGCCTTTTACCCTTAACCTATGACCTCTAGTTGTAGTCTCACTCAACTTCAGTGCCTGTTTGCATTTATAAAATCCACAAAGTCACGGCTGTTTATTGTTAAGCTGGTGTCAGTAAAACTAAAGTTGGTTAAATTTTAGGCTTGGAGGCTATAACACTTTAATTCAGCAGACAGGAAAGGCTCTTAAAACAGCGAGAGGTACCAGCTTCACAAGTTTCAAATGCTGTGCTCTAAAGGAAATGAATACAACTTTCTCCCCCTCATCTCTCAACTCTGAAACTGTATTCAGTTCTCAGTAAAGGTGCACAATCCTTTATCCGAAATTCTGAAATCCAAAAAGCTCCGAAAACCGAAGTTTTTTTCACCAACAGCTGACATCACTCAGGTGTGACGTGGCAGCCCTAGCAGAGGCCACCAGACGTCAGTTGTGGCTCAGCGTTCGTACTGGTTACATGTGCATTTGATATTGTGTGTTCACTGTTGACTGTTTAATTTCACTGTGAAAATGTCAAAAGAGCTGCAGATACCCCTATGGGTAACAATGAGAAAAAGAGAAGGAATCTTCTCTACCAATAACACAGAAAGTGGAGTTATTGCAGAAGCTTGATCGTGGTGTGTCTGTGCAGCGTAAAAACTGAAGAAAATAGTGTCCGAACTACCACCATATGATTTAAATAAACAGAAAGACAAGTTACTGAAGTTTTATAGTGACAGTGACGTTCTAAATTTATTCCAATAAGTCATTTACCATGTGTTTGATTCGGTTCGTTTGAAGCTGTATATAGAAACATACATAGAAACATAGAAAATAGGTGCAGGAGTAGGCCATTCGGCCCTTCGAGCCTGCACCACCATTTATTATGATCATGGCTGATCATCCAACTCAGAACCCCGCCCCAGCCTTCCCTCCATACCCCCCGACCCCTGTAGCCACAAGGGCCATATCTAATTCCCTCTTAAACATAGCCAATGAACTGGCCTCAACAGTTTCCTGTGGCAGAGAATTCCACAGATTCACCACTCTCTGTGTGAAGAAGTTTTTCCTAATCTCGGTCCTAAAAGGCTTCCCCTCTATCCTCAAACTGTGACCCCTCGTTCTGGACTTCCCCAACATCGGGAACAATCTTCCTGCATCTAGCCTGTCCAATCCCTTTAGGATCTTGTACGTTTCAATCAGATCCCCCCTCAATCTTCTAAATTCCAACGAGTACAAGCCCAGTTCATCCAGTCTTTCTTCATATGAAAGTCCTGCCATCCCAGGAATCAATCTGGTGAACCTTCTTTGTACTCCCTCTATGGCAAAGATGTCTTTCCTCAGATTAGGGGACCAAAACTGCACACAATACTCCAGGTGTGGTCTCACCAAGGCCTTGTACAACTGCAGTAGTACCTCCCTGCTCCTGTACTCGAATCCTCTCGCTATAAATGCCAGCATACCATTCGCCTTTTTCACCGCCTGCTGTACCTGCATGCCCACTTTCAATGACTGGTGTATAATGACACCCAGGTCACGTTGCACCTCCCCTTTTCCTAATCGGCCACCATTCAGATAATAATCTGTTTTCCTATTTTTGCCACCAAAGCAGATAACTTCACATTTATCCACATTAAATTGCATCTGCCATGAGTTTGCCCACTCACCCAACCTATCCAAGTCACCCTGCATCCTCTTAGCATCCTCCTCACTGCTAACACTGCCACCCAGCTTCGTGTCATCCGCAAACTTGGAGATGCTGCATTTAATTCCCTCATCCAAGTCATTTATATTGTAAACAACTGGGGTCCCAGCACTGAGCCTTGCGGTACCCCACTAGTCACCGCCTGCCATTCTGAAAAGGTCCCGTTTATTCCCACTCTTTGCTTCCTGTCTGCTAACCAATTCTCCACCCACACCAATACCTCACCCCCAATACCGTGTGCTTTAAGTTTGCACACTAATCTCCTGTGTGGGACCTTGTCAAAAGCCTTTTGAAAATCCAAATATACCACATCCACTGGTTCTCCCCTATCCACTCTACTAGTTACATCCTCAAAAAATTCTATGAGATTCGTCAGACATGATTTTCCTTTCACAAATCCATGCTGACTTTGTCCGATCATTTCACCGCTTTCCAAATGTGCTGTTATCACATCCTTGATAACTGACTCCAGCAGTTTCCCCACCACCGACGTTAGGCTAACCGGTCTATAATTGCCCGGTTTCTCTCTCCCTCCTTTTTTAAAAAGTGGGGTTACATTAGCCACCCTCCAATCCTCAGGAACTAGTCCAGAATCTAACGAGTTTTGAAAAATTATCACTAATGCATCCACTATTTCTTGGGCTACTTCCTTAAGCACTCTAGGATGCAGACCATCTGGCCCTGGGGATTTATCTGCCTTCAATCCCTTCAATTTACCTAACACCATTTCCCTACTAACATGTATTTCACTCAGTTCCTCCATCTCACTGGACCCTCTGTCCCTTACTATTTCTGGAAGATTATTTATGTCCTCTTTAGTGCAGACAGAACCAAAGTAATTATTCAATTGGTCTGCCATGTCCTTGCTCCCCATAATCAATTCACCTGTTTCTGTCTGCAGGGGACCTACATTTGTCTTTACCAGTCTTTTCCTTTTTACATATCTATAAAAGCTTTTACAGTCCGTTTTTAGGTTCCCCGCCAGTTTTCTCTCAATCTTTTTTCCCCTTCCTAATTAAGCCCTTTGTCCTCCTCTGCTGAACTCTGAATTTCTCCCAGTCCTCAGGTGAGCCACTTTCTCTGGCTAATTTGTATGCTACTTCTTTGGAATTGATACTATCCCTAATTTCTCTTGTCAGCCACGGGTGCACTACCTTCCTTGATTTATTCTTTTGCCAAACTGGGATGAACAATTGTTGTAGTTCATCCATGCAACCTTTAAATGCTTGCCATTGCATATCCACCGTCAATCCTTTAAGTGTCATTTGCCAGTCTATCTTAGCTAATTCACGTCTCATACCTTCAAAGTTACCCCTCTTTAAGTTCAGAACCTTTGTTTCTGAATTAACTATGTCACTCTCCATATTAATGAAGAATTCCACCATATTATAGTCACTCTTACCCAAGGGGCTTCTCACGACAAGATCGCTAATTAACCCTTCCTCATTGCTCAAAACCCAGTCCAGAATAGCCTGCTCTCTAGTCGGTTCCTCGACATGTTGGTTCAAAAAACCATCCCGCATACATTCCAAGAAATCCTCTTCCTCAGCACCTTTACCAATTTGGTTCACCCAGTCTACATGTAGATTGAAGTCACCCATTATAACTACTGTTCCTTTATTGCACACATTTCTAATTTCCTGTTTAATACCATCTCCGACCTCACTACTACTGTTAGGTGGCCTGTACACAACTCCCACCAGTGTCTTCTGCCCCTTAGTGTTACGCAGCTCCACCCATATCGATTCCACATCTTCCCGGCTTATGTCCTTCCTTTCTATTGCGTTAATCTCTTCTTTAACCAGCAACGCCACCCCACCTCCCCTTCCTTCATGTCTATCCCTCCTGAATATTGAATATCCCTGAACGTTGAGCTCCCATCCCTGGTCACCCTGGAGCCATGTCTCTGTGATCCCAACTATATCATAATCATTTATGTTTTATTGAATGTTTTTGTTGGAAATAAAATTTCTTCTTGTCATCATTCCCTAAACAACACAGTATAACAATTATTTACATAGCATTTACATTGTATTAGGTATTATAAGTAATCTAGAGATGATTTAAGGTATACAGGAGGATGTGCGTAGGTTTGGTGCGCTGCTGGGTCCTAAAGTCCACTGCACTGAGCCAGGTTAAATATGGGAATTGAGCATACGTGTTTTTTGGTATGGGGGGGGGGGGTGTCTGAAATCCGAATAATTCTGGATTCCAAAATGCAACTGCCCCAAGGATTTCGGATAAGGGACCGTGGACCTGTAGCAGCTTGCTTGCTCTCCACAGATCCACATATTTGCCAGATCATCCCCGGTCCCCATCTTTATTTTTTTTTAAACAAATAAGCATACGTCTTCAGGAACCAATTAATGCCTGCATAAATAGGATGATCAGTTTGCAGACCTGCTGGATCAAGGAGCTCAAAGACAGAGTGGTCTTGGATGCGTTGTGGTTTCATAATGGTGGCTGCTCACAAGTAGCAATTTATTCACTGTCAGTCATTTTTATACACTATTTCATTGTGTAGTAACAGATTTTAGTGTTTACTCTCAAATCATCATGGGGAATACTATTATTTTATTGAGTTTAAAGGCATGTTACCAATTTTTTAAAAAGTTATTCAGTGGAAGCCCATGTCCTTACTACTTTTTGTGGATAACAAGGACTTGGTGTAGTTGAGGTTCAAAAGCTCCAGCAGTTTAGTAAACTGGCATGAGCGTAGCCAGAGTGGTTAGCAGTATAAAGGGTGAGCGGCTTGAAGTTCTTGGGCGTCAACATCTCTGAAGATATATCCTGAGCCCAACACATTGATGCAATTATTTCATTAGGAGTTTGAGTAAGTTTGTATGTCAACAAAGACTCTAGCAAATGTCTGCATATGTACTGCAGAGAGCATTCTGACTGGCTGTATCGACATCTGGTATGGAGGCACCAACCTCCCCACCATCAGACATCTTCAAACAGTGGTGCCTCAAGAAGATGGCATCCATCATTAAGGCCCCTCACCACCAAGGACATACCCTCTTTTCGTTATTACCATCAGGGAGGAGGTACGTGTGCCTTAAGACACACCACTCACTGAAGGGCCGAATGGCCCACTCCTGCACCTATTTTCTGTGTTTCTATGTTTTAGGAATAGCTTCTTTCAATCCACCATCAGATTGCTGAATGGTCCATGAACACTATCTAACTACTTGGCTCTTTTGAAAAAAAAATTCTTATTGTAACTTGAGCAACACACATCAAAGTTGCTGGTGAACACAGCAGGCCAGGCAGCATCTCTAGGAAGAGGCGCAGTCGACGTTTCAGGCCGAGACCCTTCGTCAGGACTAACTGAAGGAAGAGTGAGTAAGGGGTTTGAAAGTTGGAGGGGGAGGGGGAGATCCAAAATGATAGGAGAAGACAGGAGGGGGAGGGATGGAGCCAAGAGCTGGACAGGTGATAGGCAAAAAGGGATACGAGAGGATCATGGGACAGGAGGTCCGGGAAGAAAGACAAGGGGGGGGGGCACCCAGAGGATGGGCAAGAGGTATATTCAGAGGGACAGAGGGAGAAAAAGGAGAGTGAGAGAAAGAATGTGTGCATAAAAATAAGTAACAGATGGGGTAAGAGGGGGAGGTGGGGCCTTAGCGGAAGTTAGAGAAGTCGATGTTCATGCCATCAGGTTGGAGGCTACCCAGACGGAATATAAGGTGTTGTTCCTCCAACCTGAGTGTGGCTTCATCTTTACAGTAGAGGAGGCCGTGGATAGACATGTCAGAATGGGAATGGGATGTGGAAGTAAAATGTGTGGCCACTGGAAGATCCTGTTTTCTCTGGTGGACAGAGCGTAGGTGTTCAGCAAAGCGGTCTCCCAGTCTGCGTCGGGTCTCGCCAATATATAAAAGGCCACATCGGGAGCACCGGACGCAGTATATCACCCTAGTCGACTCACAGGTGAAGTGTTGCCTCACCTGGAAGGACTGTTTGGGGCCCTGAATGGTGGTAAGGGAGGAAGTGTAAGGGCATGTATAGCACTTGTTCCGCTTACACGGATAAGTGCCAGGAGGGAGATCAGTGGGGAGGGATGGGGGGGACGAATGGACAAGGGAGTTGCATAGGGAGCGATCCCTGCGGAATGCAGAGAGGGGGGGAAGGGAAAGATGTGCTTAGTGGTGGGATCCCGTTGGAGGTGGCGGAAGTTACGGAGAATAAAATGTTGGACCCGGAGGCTGGTGGGGTGGTAGGTGAGGACCAGGGGAACCCTGTTCCTAGTGGGGTGGCAGGAGGATGGAGTGAGAGCAGATGTACGTGAAATGGGGGAGATGCGTTTAAGAGCAGAGTTGATAGTGGAGGAAGGGAAGCCCCTTTCTTTAAAAAAGGAAGACATCTCCCTCGTCCTAGAATGAAAAGCCTCATCCTGAGAGCAGATGCGGCGGAGACGGAGGAATTGCGAGAAGGGGATGGCGTTTTTGCAAGAGACAGGGTGAGAAGAGGAATAGTCCAGATAACTGTGAGAGTCAGTAAGCTTATAGTAGACATCAGTGGATAAGCTGTCTCCAGAGACAGAAAGATCAAGAAACGTGAGGGAGGTGTCGGAAATGGACCAGGTAAACTTGAGGGCAGGGTGAAAGTTGGAGGCAAAGTTAATAAAGTCAACGAGCTCTGCATGCGTGCAGGAAGCAGCGCCAATGCAGCGAAGGAAAAGTGGGGGACAGATACCAGAATAGGCACGGAACATAGATTGTTCCACAAACCCAACAAAAAGGCAGGCATAGCTAGGACCCATACGGGTGCCCATAGCTACACCTTTAGTTTGGAGGAAGTGGGAGGAGCCAAAGGAGAAATTATTAAGAGTAAGGACTAATTCCGCTAGACGGAGCAGAGTGGTGGTAGAGGGGAACTGATTAGGTCTGGAATCCAAAAAGAAGCGTAGAGCTTTGAGACCTTCCTGATGGGGGATGGAAGTATACAAGGACTGGACATCCATGGTGAAAATAAAGCGGTGGGGACCAGGGAACTTAAAATCATCGAAAAGTTTAAGAGCGTGAGAAGTGTCACGAACATAGGTCGGAAGGGATTGAACAAGGGGTGATAAAACCGTGTCGAGGTATGCAGAAACAAGTTCGGTGGGGCAGGAGCAAGCTGAGACAATAGGTCGGCCAGGACAGGCAGGTTTGTGGATCTTGGGTAGGAGGTAGAAACGGGAAGTGCGGGGTGTGGGAACTATAAGGTTGGTAGCAGTGGATGGGAGATCCCCTGAGCGGATAAAGTCGGTGATGGTGTGGGAGACAATGGCCTGGTGCTCCTTAGTGGGGTCACGATCGAGGGGTAAATAAGAGGAGGTATCCGCGAGTTGTTGCTGTGCCTCGGCAAGGTAGAGGTCAGTACGCCAGACTACAACAGCACCCCCCTTATCGGCGGGTTTAATAATAAGGTTAGGATTAGTGCGGAGGGAGTGGAGAGCAGAGCGTTCCGAAGGAGTGAGGTTGGAATGGGGACAAGGTGCGGTGAAGTCAAGACGGTTGATGTCCCGTCGGCAGTTAGCGATAAAGAGATCCAGAACAGGCAGAAGACCAGAGCGGGGTGTCCATGAAGAAGAGGAGGGTTGAAGACGGCAGAAGGGGTCATCGGTGGGGGTGGAAGAGTCCTTGCCGAAGAAGTAGGCTCGGAGACGGAGACAGTGGAAGAAAAGTTCCGCATCATGGCGAACACGGAACTCGCTGAGGTGTGGGCGAAGGGGGACAAAGGTGAGGCCCTTACTCAGAACAGAGCGTTCTGCCAACGACAGTTGAAGGTCGGAGGGGATGGTAAAGACCCGGCACGGATGAGAGCTGGGATCAGAGGGGGGAGGGGGAGGCTGGGTGTGTCAATGGAGAGGGGAGGGTTGGGGTGAGAGGAAGATGGAGCCTCCGAGGGCCCAGGAGCTGACGGTGGGATCTGAGGAAGACGGGGCTGCGGAGTGGTGGTGGGGGAAGGGGAGACGGGAGTCACAATAGCAGCACATAAAGACCCGGCCTGGAGTTCAAGGCTGGAGTCGCAGTTGGTGGTTGCGCGATCGCTTTGACGGTGTCCATGGTCGTTGCTGGAGTCCAGGTTTTGAATATGCCCTGAGGTGTTGGAGCCGGCGAGATCAATGGCAGGAGCCGCAATCTGAAGTTCATGCCTGCTAGTTTCAGGGCCAGCAGGCTCTGGAGTCCGTAGATGTAGGATCTTGCGACCTTTGCCTAACACGACAAAGTCAAAAAAACGGCGATTGCAGGCGTGAATCCGACGGAGGATGAAATAACGGGTAGGACCATTACAGACTTGAGTTGTTTTTATGTATTACACTCTACTGCTGCCACAAAACAACAGGTTTCATGACAGATCAGTAACATTAAACCTGATTCTGAAAGGCTAATTTACTGAAAGAGAAGGCTCCCGAAGTGTTGTATTGGAAGCTCCAGATTTTAATTTACGCCTGGATACCAATGAGAGGATCAGCAATGGTAGCATTTTTAATTGGCCACAAGATGATAAAGAGCTGCTGCAATCTGCCTAATGCACCCCACAGTAACACTAAGCAGGTAGGCTCAATGAATTTGAATCAGCAAGGATAAATGAAAGGTGACCAGAATGGTGAGACTCAAGAGCTTGTTCTTCAAGGCAGAGAGGTTGTTTGTATATGTGGATGGTGCTGAAGGCAACTCTGTGATTTGTTGATGAATACCTAAAAGTTGCACCGCCTATCAGAACCCAGGGCAATTTGAAACTACACCTCACGTTCGGAGCCTTGCACCAACATGTTCTTCTGGCTCAGTTATTAAAATCTAAGACTTATGGTCTTAAGAAGCTCCCAGTGAACCAGCCAATTCAAGATCTTTGTAGAAAATGTCTTTTTATTTAACAACTGGGTATTAAGGATGCCAGAGGTAAGTTCCTTACACAGAGAGTGGTGGGTGCGTGGAACGCCCTGCCAGGGGTGGTGGTAGAGCCAGCAAAGTTGGGCAGTTGAAAACCTCTAACATCGATGATATAAAAATGAAGGGTTCTGTAGGACTGAAGGATTAGATTGATCTTAAAGTAGGTCAAAAGGTTGACACAACATTGTGGGCCAAAAGGCCTGTACTGTGCTGTAATGTTCTATGAAATTCTCATTCTCCTGCCCCTCTCCATCATACACCGACAATTTGCAATAAGGCTTCAGTTCTCAACAAATCCTTAGCACAATTTTTAATTAAGCTGCTTAGTCAGTCACGAAATTTAATTATGGAATGTCTAGCTTCTGAGTCATTTCTTCAAAGACCCAAATTGTTCTACATTATTAAAAAGGTTGCTTGCATATTAAACCATTAATTACAGATATCAGTTATGCGCTGTTAGTTTCATTACTGGAAATGCACCAGGTGTCAAGTAAAGAAACTAGTTATTAGGAGGAAAGATAAGAGGTGCTGGCACTGAGAGCAAGATAATGAAAGCAGTCGTTCACCTCCCACACCTCTTTATTCTGGCGTCTTTCCCCTTCCTTTCCCTGATGAAGGATCTCAGCCCAAAACATCAACTGTTGGTTCCCCTGCATAGATACTGCCTGACCTGCTGAGTTCCTCCAGCAGTCTGTGTGTGTTACTAATGAAAACAGCCTTGACAGAACAGCGGAGTAGACTTGATGGGCCAAATGGACTGATTTTGTTCTCATGTCTAATGGTATTATATAACCATTATCACATCACTGAGTTGTTGGGAAATTTTATTCTCACAATGACTTTAATCTTTGTCAGTCTTGGTTTATGTATAGTTGTTTGTAAATTCAATTTTCTTTTATTTTCCTGTAAATGCCTGCAAGAAAATGGTAACATGTATGCACTTTGATAATAAATTTCACTTTGACTTTGAAAAATCATTAACTGAAGATTGTGAAAATGAGTACAGCAAATGAACCATATAAATTGAAGTCATTTCTCAGAAATTCTTTCCCCAAATCATGACAGAATGAGACTAGGTTGTGTTTGGAATGCTAATCGTTAAATGAGGAGTGATAGCAGAGGGCAGCAATCATCTGCAACACAAACATCACCTTTTGTAGTGTGGAGGAAGGCAGTGAAAATAGCAAAACCAATTCAGAAATTTAATAGAACTTGCCAAACAAACGAAGGAGATGTGGAGCTCCATAAATCTGTGCCATAGATGCATCGGGATGATCAGCCAGGATCTCGGCATATTGTGGCCGCTCAAACTTGTAGAGCAGTTGGGTCCCCAACATCACGTTGAAGTATTCTTTTATTCCTGCAACTACTTCATTTACAGCATATTCCCTAAAAATGAAAAATCAGAACTGAGCAACCAGAACTCTGTTAAGTTCGTTTGTTCATTCAAACACACACGCATATATATTACACACACGCATATATATTACACACACGCATATATATTACACACACACACACATACACACACACAGACACACACACACACACAGACAGACACACACACACAGACAGACACACAGACACAGCTAAATAAAACATCATTCTTCTGGGACCAAGGTGCAAAACACACTACATATAGTCGGACAGCACATACAGTCACAAAATAATATTAACAAAATTCCCAGTGTGGCATGGCCTGAAGATTGACAGGTTGTTATAAAAGTACGAGATGCCTGTTAATGTAAGACAGAATAATGCTCCTGACACTATTATAATAAAACAAGCAGTTGTATAAATATGTGAAATAGCAACAATAAAAGATAAAAAGTGACCAGTGCAGGATGAGAGTGAGTGTGTCTGTGAGTGGGCAGTGGAGGTGGCAGACCATTCAGACAGGGTGTACATGTGCGCTGGGTGCAGCAGGGTGTTAAGAAGCCATTACCCAGCCTGACAGTTCTGGTACCTTCTGTCTGCTGGCGGGGGGTCAGAGAGATTGTGGGAAGAGTCATTGACAATTAAATCATATTCACGTTTTAATCAGTGTAAAATGAGGGGCTGTGTAGAAAACTCAAGAGGCATATATGGAGGTGAATGTGTGGTCTGTTTCTCCAAGGTTGGGGAAATCAACATCTAGTTCTTCGTCCTTCCTCGGTGACAGGATTGGAACAGCCTATGGGTTGGAACTCCTAGGAGTGCACATCTCGCACAATCCCTCATGGTCCTAGAACGCATTATACACAATCAAGAAAGCTCCTCAATGCCTTTCCTTTCTGAGGCGGCTGAAGAGAGTTGGACAACGCACACCCATCTGCACGTCATTCCACAGATGCGTGGTGGAGAACATCCTACTAAGTGCATCACTGCATGGTAGCAGACAGCAAGTCTCTACAACGAGAGTCAAAACTGACCAATGCCACCGGCAACAGCCTACCCAAAATCAAGAACATATACAGAAAGGTGCTAGAAAAGGGCAAGTAACTTCATGAAGGATCCCACACACCCTGCTCACTAACTGTTAGTCCCTCTTTCATCATGGAGGCTACGGAACACCCATGCCAGAACCAGCAGACTCAAAAAAGGTTACTTTCCCCAAGAGATAAGGCTAATCAACACCTGCACCCACTAATGCACCCCAACATACTACCCCCCCACCCACAACTTTATAGTTTCCTGTCAGTCGTATTATGTTCAGACACTCTTCTGCCTAGAGTCACTTTATGAATCTATAATCAGTTTATGTATACAAGCTAGATTTCATATTTATAATTATTCTTTTTGTTAATTATTTTTGATTTTTGTTGTGCTGTATCAGATCTGGAGTAACAATTATTGTTCTCCTTTATACTTGTGTTCTGGAAATGAAATTAAACAATATTGAATCCTAACAGAAACCCAAGGCAACTTTTTCTCCCAGAGGGTGGTCAATATATGGAATGAGCTGCCAGAAGAAGTGGGCATGCTATGTTGGTGCCAGAATGTGTGGTGACACTTGCAGGTTGTCTGCAGCACATCCTTAGGTTGTGTTGGTTGTTAATGCAAACAATCCACTTCATTGTATGTTTTGAGGTATCTGTGATGAATAAACGAATCCAAATCTGGTTGAGACAAGTACTTTAACATTTAAAAAAGATGATTGGGCAGGTACAGATAGGAAAGGTTTAGAATCCACAGACCCCTTGCTTAATGGTATTGGTCCATGGCATATAAAGGTTGAGAACTCCAGGTTTAGAGAGAAATGGGCCAAACAAACCCAAAAAGACTGACATGGATGGGACTTTGATCAGCATGGACCAGTGGGGCTGAACAGTGTGTTCCCATGCTGTATGACTCTAAATCAGTTTATGACAAAGAAAACACAAGATACCAAAACCCCAAAATCAAGGTGTTTGACAATGTAGATGTAGAGATGGTGTTTTCCCATATGAGGAGCTTTCCTAGACTTGGGGAGGGGGGGGGGCATTGTTTTTTTTATAATTGTGTACCCATTACATATACAGGAGAAAAAAACTTGTTCTCAGAGGGTTCATCAATCTTGGAATTCACAATCCCAGGAAACTGTTGGATTCAAGCTGGAGACTGAAAAAAAATCATTCAAACTAAAAAGGGGCCAAGGGTTATATGAAAGTGGTGCTTGAGGCCAAGACTGAATTAGCATGATCTGATTGAAAGGTGGAGCAAGTAGGAAGGGCTAATTGACTCAATCTTCTTCTTATGTTCTTATGTCGGAAGTAACCCAATTTATACTTGGCCATATTATTTCACCAATAGCTTCCAAATAGAATTCATCAGAATATTAAAGGAAAATTAATCCGCTGTAGATTACATCAGAGAAAACCCTGAACTCAGGTAATTTCAGAATTCAGCAAAAGATGAACAATGCACTGATTAGGGAAGGAAATCAGGAGAATGGGAAAGGAAGAAACAAAGACAATGTAGTAATGTCAGTCCGAACTGACTGAATCAAACAATATTAGAAAATAAGGAAATGGCACAGAAATTAAACAATTGTTGTGTCGGTTTTGGAATATACAAAAGCCTCTGTACATTCTCGAAGGATTGCAAGAAGTGATCTTACAGAAATGTATTAAGAGCTTGATAGGGTCGTAGCAGAGCTGGAATCCTCAATAAAAAGGGAAGTGGGCATTCAGAACAGATAAAAATTTTCTTCACACAGAAGGCAGGGAATTCTTAGCATTATCTACTTAAGACTGCTGCTAAGCATATTTAATGGTGGGCAGAGAGAGTGAAAGAAAGCACAAGAAAAAAAATGTTAAAATCAAAAGATATGAGGTTAGTGCAGTAAAGTAGCTCCAAAGTAACGGATTAGCCAGGTTCATATTAAACAAATATGCATTTTTTCATGTGACATCAACAGAATGACTTTGAAAGACCTTGAAAGTCTGACAGTGTATGTTGTAATCACATCCATACTTTTAGTTTAGCTCTGATGAAAACTGATCAAAATAAAATGTTATGATTTTTCACTCTCCAGATGCTTCAAGTGCTCCTAGTACATTGTTTGCTTTCAATAATAAGAAACAAAAATAACATTCTAATGTTCCTTTTGCTTTCAAGCAAAATCACTCTCCCAAGCTAATAAAATCTAGAACACATTCACAGTGGTAAACACAAGAGGCTCTGCAGATGGTGGAAATCTTGCGGAATGTACCCAAAGTGCCGGAGGGACTTACACCAGGCAGCACCTATGGAGTGGAAAAAACAGTCGATGTTGAAGGATCTTAGACCAAAACACTGACTGTTTATTCCTTTCCGGAGATACTGCTTTACCTGCTGAGTTCCTCTACTATATACTTTTCACATAATGGTCACTGGATGTCAATCAATAAGCCAGCCATTTCAGAACACCTTTAGATGCCAAAGGGCATTGTCAATCTTCAAGAACGCTATTCCAATCATTGCAAGTGAAACCAGGAGAAAGGGACCTCCACAGAAAGACCAAATAGTCATTAACACCTATTTTGCTGGTGCTCCTACCCAAGTCTCAGCAAAAGATTCCAGTGAAAATTCCAGTGTTAGTTTTCTTGCATTGTTTCTAGGCAAAATTATATAAGATTGCAAAAAAAACTCACTTGTTATTATCAGTGTTCCCTCGTGACTTTTTGTAGTTGGCATACTCTTCCAAAACAGTGTCAACATTCTTTTTAGCAGGCAAGTGAAATAGCTTTAAGAGGAATAATTTCTAGTTAGACAGACAGCCATACTGCAAATACATGAATGCTGATTCATATCAACCTACAATACTCACTCAATAACTAAATATAACAAGGTATCAATTCCACCTAATAATTCCGACCATAGAAACAAATTTGTGGTCTACTGATCCAATTGATTATTTATACTACCATTACAATAATTACTTTTCCTCAATGTAAAATAAGTGCAGGAACAATTTTCAAAACGTAATGCATTTTGCAACTTATTGGAAAACTTGCAGCATATGTTTTACAAACTTGCCTTAGCATAAAGTCTACTGTGAAGGAACTGCAACCAACATGTTGCATATTTCTACAATCTTGCAAGGGAAACCTGCCTCTACATTAGAAATGCACAGCAAAGAAATAGCCCAATAAGGCTCAGTTCTTCTGTGCAGACTGTGTTACCTATCTACACTAATCACACTTGTCCACAATAGGCTCTGCAGTCTTTGCACTCAAGCCTTACAGAGGATCAAATCTGCAGAGCATTAGTCTGAGAATAGTCTGAACTAGCTTACAATACAGAAGGCATACATGCTAAATAGAAACAATAACTGCCTTAAAACTTCCACACATGTCCTTCTAACACAGAAAACCTACAGCACAATACAGGCCCTTCCCTACCTTAGAAATTACTAGACTTACCTATAGACCTCTATTTTACTAAGCTCCATGTACCTATCTAAAAGTCTCTTAAAAGACCCTATCGTATCCGCCTCCACCAACGTTGCTTTAGAATTATACACTCCAGTTAAAAAGGCTGAATACTATTACCCCTCAACCATCAGGCTCTTGAACAAGAAGGTAACTTCACTTGCCCTATCAATAAACCGTCCCCACAATGGATCCAGATTGTGCAGGTTATTGCTTATCTATAATTATTATTACCTTTTTTTCCTTCTTTCTTTTTGTATTTGCAGTTTGTTGCTTTGTTGTTTTACAATTTCTTTCAACTACTCCCTGCAGTAACTTGCCTTACTCTATCAGGTTAATTAAAGCAAACAGTTTCAATAATAACCTGTTTTTGACGAGTGATCAAGTCCCAATCATCTACAAGCCATGGTTTCAGTTCCTCTGGAATTTTGACCTTTACTTCGACCCTGTTCATGAATGTCTCCTCCTGTAGAAATCAAGAAAATAGCAAGTTAAGGATCGCCCTCAGACATAGATCTCAGTTGACCATATTGCTGTACACTTTCACAATCACTGCATGTCAAAATGGATTTCTATAATCACCACCATTATTTATTACTACAATTAACAGGCAAACATTCCCAAACATACCCCAACAAAGCCCTGATCTGGCATGGACAGCCTCGCTCACCACAACTCTGAACTGATTTAACAACCTACAGACTCACTTTCAAAGACTCTTTACAACTTATGTTCTTGGTATTTTTAAAAATTTGCACAATGGCTGTTTGTCAGTCTTTATGATTACTTTTTTGTATATTCTATTGTATTTCTTCATTTTACTATAAATGCCCGCAAGCAAATAAATCTCAATGAAGTATATGGTGACATACCTGTACTTTGATAATAAATTTTACTTTGACTTGACTACAGAAAGATACACAGTTATCAAGTACTATTTATGAGACTGAAGGAATGCTACAACTGTACAAAGATCTGGTTAGACACTACCTTTCATTATTTTATCCAATTATAGGTGATACCACATAAGGAAGGGGCACGGGGATCATCAGCAAAATGAATCTGGGAATGATGAAATTATGAAGCCTGATGATCATTCCTCCTTATACTTAGAGCTTAATAGTCAAGGCTAATGAGGAAGTTTATTTTTTACAAGGTCATGGTGGCAAACTAAAGATTTCTCTCCCAGAGAGCTAGTGAGTTAGGGGAGTCAACGAAAAAATTCAAAACTAACAATTACCCAGCAAGGGATCATCTATTACCAGTCAGGGTGGTGTTACCTGGCTGATGCAGAGTATTAGATTTATGCCACACGTACTGCTAAGATAAAAGCTATCCTTGCTGTACATTTTCCCTGTTTTTAGAGTTCTAATGTAAAAAAAAAGAGCATGTGAAACACTTAGATTGATCAAAATCCCTGGTTGTAACCCTCATTTGTGAACAAAGGGTTGGGGGCTGAATACCTGAATGAGGGGGAGAAAACCACACCCCATCTTTCTCTTGCCCAAGTGCACCTGTTTTCAACTGTCTTTGGACAGTAATCTTGAGTCGAAAACATCTACAGTTATTCAGCTGAGCTGAGAGACTCAAATTGTGACATGGACTTCAGAGGACCGATTACTGCTGCAGTTGAGCTCAGCTATCTTACAAGATACAAAGATGAATGGAGAACTTCCAGCTCTACAAGAATTAGCATCTTGATATATCAGAAGCTCAATGTGACACAGCTCTTCAAGGGAGGGAACTGGAGCCAACTGACTGCAGAAATAACTAACATTAAAATGCAACACTTTGAATGTATGTGTGCAAGTCTTCAAATGTATAAACTTGTAATATATTTACTGTTGAAAATACAACATCTTACATATAGCACTCCCCAGGCAATACTGATACGCATCAGTATATATCTAGGTAACTGCATGACAAAACGTACTACATACGCCATCCTGCCGGGCAAAATTGATATGTATTGTTTATTTATGCATCGAGGTAAACAACATAAGATTCCAAGATTTTGAGGTCAAATACTAGTAATGAGTTATACTTATACCAGCTTTAATTCTGGTGCTGCTACTGGATGTTTGGCACACATTAAGTCAGTATGTCACATTCCAATAAAGTACATACACTTTCCATTGTGGGGTCCACTCTTGCCCTTTTCTTCCTGGGTGGTTGTGGAGTTTCACTGGTGCCACTTCCATCACCAGCTGTGGGGGCTAAAGAACAAGTGAAATAGCATACACTTTGTTTGAAACAGCAAGTTACCAAACAACATCATGTTCCAATTACCAAGGGAACCACCATTCGCTCTGAAGTTTACCACTACATATCTATACAGTTTGCAGGCATGACTGTCAAAGATGGAGGCCAAAACATCCTTTCTGTATTGCCTGGTTGGTTCCTTAAGGATGTAACAGCAGGGTGTGGTAATGAGGACAAGTTCTTATTAAATGCTCCCAATGACATGCGTCACAAATAGCCTCTGACAACCGAGTCCAGCTCCAGACCTTCATGTGTGGCTCAGCTACTAAACCTGGCAGAGACATTTCCACTGCCAGGAGGAGCAGCAAAGGTGGGTTACTGGCATCTTAAAATCAGTCGCTTGGGGCAGATGGGGTTCGTCAGCTCATCCAGGAAAAGGAAAACTCTGATCTCAAACCTCTGCTGCCTTGCAGCTACACCCACTCATCGGAAAGGCTTTGGGAGTAAATTCGGAGGTGGAGACTTTAAGTAAGTCCTAAGTTGAGTTCAACGCTGCCTGACAACTCCAATTACGCTGCTGGTACCAAACTATCTCAGTCTCTGGCGTTCCTTTGGATCCATCAGCTGCATGGAGGAGGGCTTGCTCTCCATATTGTACTGCCCAGGGCTTACGTATCTAGACAACTAGGACACAACATCCATGGTCCACTCTGACTGATGGACCTCACAATTGCCTGGTTAATACTGACACAGAGTTGCACAAGCTGCTTAGAAAAATAGTTAAATGTGTCAGGAAAACAGTGCCTATAAGTATATGCATACCTCTGCCGCACCGCTCAGGTGTGTTTCTGGGGTACAGGGGCTAGCGACCCTTGCGCCTGTTTTGTGTTCTATTGCTGAGCAGCAGTGAACCATCTGACTGGCCTATCAGAGTTCTCTTTGGGAACTAGTTGACTTGATCAGCATTTCTGATCTGGCTATTGTTCACCATTGCACTTAATAAAGAAAAAGGATACCTTCAATAAGTCCTGAATGTCCCTGATCAATCTGAGATGCCATTTGAGTAGTTGGAAGATTATTAATCAGATTGGAATGCAATACTTATTAGCTTGCTTCATTCTGTGAATCCTCCAAATTCTAAAATCAAACTATTCATTGGATATAAGAAAACTACAAGAGAGGGAATTGCCAGTCAATTCATATCTGTTGGCTCCAAGTCATATTTTCTCCCACAGCATCGTCTTTATCAGAACCAGCAAGTTCCTTGTTCATGCACACAGGTCTCACTCTCTTTCTAAGTTATTTGTGGGCTTTCATTATCTCTTCTGGTGGTCCTCAGGATCCCAACAACCAAGTGAAAATATTTCTCCCATTTGTTTTCCTGCATAGTTCATACTCTGAACTCTATTGATCTACTTTCCAGTGTGTTTTTCCTTTTATCGATCCCATCACATCTTAAAAGCTGATAAAATTGGCCCTTCTGAAAGCTTTAAGAGAAATTTATCACTTCACTTTGCCACACATACATTGAAAATGGATCTACAGTTATAAACTTCAAAACAAAGGAACATTGGTCAATGTATCATTCTAAATACAAGGCATCACTTATTAATAATGGGTCCTGTACCATTCCAATGGCAAGAGCACCAATGTTATCTTCCATTAAGCAGCCGGTAAGGAAATGTTGAATGGATTAGGAATTTATCCCCTGGAGTGTAGGAGAATGAAGGGAGATCTGATGGAGTTTTGAAATGAAAGAGAAAATTGGCAATTTGAGTTGGCTCCTTGCTTGTGTGGTTGTTTGCCAAGCCAAGGCGATGAAACATTTCTGACCTAACCTCCAAGCTCTACAAACATCTGATAGAGGTATATAAAATTTTGTGAGGTATGGATAGGGTGAAGGGAAGGTTTGTTAATATTGTACGGTGGGGTTTGAACTAGAGTTGCAGGAGGATGGGAACCAGAGGACCAAAACAGTTAGTGGAGAGGTTGTGGAGACAGATGTTGCTAAGACCTCAAAGTTAGGAATCAAAAGTTTGAGCATGATGTGACTAGTGTACTGAGCTGCCAACATCTCAATGCAAGAAGCTTCGTAGGAAAAGTGAATAATAGTACTGAAGATGAGGTAGCTGGTTTACAAACAGAGGCAATGTGCAGTGAGGAGAGGCTGTTGATAGAGCAAAATTGCAATCAACAGGATGAATTGCAACGTAAAAGGCAGATAAATTCGAAAAGGGTGAATACAGGACTGAAGGCATATTTGAATGCACGCAGTATATGGAATAAGGTAGATGAACTTGCAGCACAGTTGCAAGTTGGCAGGTAGATGTTGTAAGCTTCACTGAAACATGACAGAAAGAAGATTATAGCAGGGAGCTTAATGTCCAAGGATACACATTGTATCAAAAGGACAGGTAGGAAGGCAGGGTGGGGGGCATTGTTCAGTTGGTAAAAAATGAAATTAAATCATTAGCATGAAGTGGCATAGGGTCAGAAGGTATTGAATCAATGGTGGTAGAGCTAAGGAACTGCAGGGGTAAAAAGACCCTGATGGGTGTGGTACATAGACCAAAACAGTAGAAAGAATGTGGCCTACAAATTACAACAGGAGATAGAAAATGCAGGCTAAAAGGGCAACGCTACAATAGTCAGGGGGAATTTCTAGAATGCCTATGAGATGGCTTTTTAGAGCAGTTCGTGGTTGTGGATTGGGTGTTGTGCAATGAATCAGAATTGATTCGAGACTTTTAAGGTAAAAGAATTCTTAGGAGCAAGTGATCATAATATAATTCAATTCATGCTGAAATTTGAAAAGGAGAAGCTAAAGTCAGATGTATCAGTATTACAGTAGAGTAAAGGGAATTACAAAGGCCTGAGAGGGGAGTTGGTCAGAATTAATCGGAAAAGAACACTGGCAGGGATGATGGAAGAGCAGCAATGTCTGGAATTTCTGGAAGGAATTCAGAAGACATGATATATACATCACAAAAAGGAAGTGTTTTCTAAGGAAAAGATGATCACAATTGTGACTAACAAAGGAAATCAAGGCCAACATAAAAGCCAAAGAGAGGGCATATAATAGAGCAAAAATTAGTGGAAAGTTAAGAGGATTTGTAAGTTTTTAAAAACCAACAGAAGGAAACTAAAAAAGGCAATAAGAAAGTAAAGATGGAATATAAAAGCAAGCTAGTCAATAATATTAAAGAAGATACCAAAAGTTTCTTCAGAGACAAAGTGTAAAAGGGAGGCGAGAGAGGACCACTGGAAAATGATACAATGGAAGAATAAGGAAATGGCAGATGAACTGAATAAGTATCTTGCGTCTCTCTTCTCTGTGGAAGACACTAGTAGCATGGTGAAAGTTTCAGGTATCAAGGGGAATGAAGTGTGTGAAGTTACCATAACTGGAGAGAGGGTTCTTGGGAAACTGTACGGGCTGGAGGTAGATGAGTAACGGGACCAGATGGTGTACAACCCAGGGTTCTGATAGAGGTGACAGGGGAGATCGCGAAGGCATCAGTAATGACCTTTCAAGGATCACTAGATTCTGGAATGGTTCCAAGACTGGAAAATTGCTGATGTCACTCCACTTTTCAAGAAGGGACAGAGGCAGAAGAAAGGAAACTATAGGCCAGTTACAAACAAGAGAAAATGTGCAGATGCTGGAAATCCGAGCGACACACACAAAATGCTGGAGGAACTCAGCAGGCCAGGCAGCATCTATGGAAAAAAGCACAGTCGACATTTTGGGTCGAAGTTAGTCTGATTCAGTGGTTGGGAAGATATTGGAGTTGATTACTAGGAATAAGGTCTCAGAGTACTTGGAGGCACATGATAAAATATGCTGTAGTCAGCATGGTTAACTCAAGGGAAAATCTTGCCTCGCTGGAATTCTTTGAAGAAATAACAAGCAGGATAGACAAAGGAGACTCCGTTAATGTTGTGTGCTTGGATTTTCAGAAAACCTTTGACTAGGTGCCACGCATGAGGCTGCTTAATGTGCTACGAGCCCATGGTAAGCTTCTAGCACGAATAAAGCAGTGGTGTTCCATAAGGGTCTGTGTTGGGATGAATTCTTTTTACATTATATGTCAATGATTTGAATTATGGAATTGATGGCTTAGTTGCAAATTTTCCAGACAATATGAAGATAGGTGGAGGGGCAGGTAGTTTTGAAGAAGTGCGAGCCTACACAAGATTAGGAGAATGAAATTAATTAGGAGATTAGGAAAGAAATGAAAGGGCTGACTATTTTCTAAATGGAGAGAAAATACAAAAAACTGAGGCTCAAAGGGCCTCTTGGTTTTGTTGTGCAAGATTCCCCAAAAGTTAATTTGCAGGTTGAGTCTGTGGTGAGGAAGGCAAATGCTATGATAGCATTCATTTCAAGAGGTCTAGAATATAAAAGGATGTCATGTTGAAACTTTATAAAGCACTGATGAGGCCTCAGTTGGGAGTATTGTCAGCAGGTTTGGGCCCTTGTGTTAGAAAGGATGTGCTGAAACTGGAGAGGGTTTAAAGGAGGTTCACAAAAATGATTCCAGGATTGAATGGCTTGTTCTATGAAGAGCACCTGATGGTTCTGGGCCTGTATTCACTAGAATTCAAAAGAATGAGAGGTGACTCATTGAAACCTATCGAATGGTGAAAGGCTTTGATAGAATGGCCGCGGAGAGGATGTGTCCTACAGTGGGAGAGTCGAAGATCACAGGACACAGCCTCAGAATAGAGGGGCATCCTTTTAGAATGGAGATGAGAAGGAATTTCTTTAGCCAGAGTGGTGAATCTGTGGAATTCTTCGTGACAGGCAGCTGTGGAGGCCAAATCTTTATGTATATTTGAGGCAAAGGTTGACAGATTCTTGAGTGGTCAGGGCATGAAGGGATACGGAGAGAAGGCAGGGGATTGGGACTGAGAAGGAAAATGGATCAGCCATGATGAAATGACAGAGCAGTCTCAATGGGCCAAATGGCCTAATTCTGCTCCTATATCTTGTGGTCTTGTGCTCTATGTTGGTACCAGAAGTGTCGTGACACTTTGCCGGCTGCTCCTAGCACATCCTCGGACTACATTGATGCAAACGATGCATTTCACAGTTTGTTTTGATGTTTCAATATACATGTGACAAATTCTGCTCCCATTTCTTATGGTCTTAAATTCAGCAGGATCCCCCCCCCCCAACTGAGGTAGGGTGAGACCAAAACTCGGGATCATACGTTAAGGTCATAGTACATGGCAGTTGGAGAAGATGGCGGCGCGACACAGTTCGCAGCGGCCACTCCAGTGGTGATGTGTTATTTGTCAAGTAGGATGCCGTGCACAATCCTGACTTGATGGAGACAGACGTGACAGCACAGAGGAATTTCTGGTGAAACTTCTGAAATGCCTGCTTCGCTACTGCTGCTTCTGTGTGATCCAGAATCTCCGGAGGGGAAGGCCCCGAGTCCTCGGCTTTGCTTGTTACTCGGCGGCCGGGGCGAGGTCGAAGCGCTCGGCAGAGGATGGTGTTCAGTGTTGGAGGCTCGAAGCTTTCAGATGGCCTCAGAGTCACTGCGGTTGGGTGCTTCTAATGGTGCGGCATTGGCAAGTTGGCGGCGCTTGGAGGTTCATGGCAGGGAGAGTTCCTCCCTTCTACCGTCTGTGTGAGATGATGAGGCTTTCGGAACTTAAGACTTTTTTTTACCATGCCCATGGTCTGCTCTTTATCAAATTATGGTATTGCTTTACACTGTTGTAACTATTGTTATAATTATGTGGTTTTGTCAGTTTTAGTCTTGGTTTGTCCTTTTTTTTCATGATATCATTCTGGAGGAACATTGTATCATTTTTTAATGCATGCATTTCTAAATGACAATAAGTGAGGACTGAGTGTCCTCATAATCCAATCTAAAAATGAAATATTTAAGGGGAATCTGAAGTGGAACTTCTTTACTCAGAGGGTGGTATGAGTCTGGAATGAGCTGCAAAAAGAAGTGTTGATGTGAGTTCAACTTCAACATTTAAGGGAAGTTTGAATAAGTACATGGATGGGTGGGTTATGGAAGTCCAGGTGCAGGTCAGTGGGACTGGGCAGATTAATAGTTTGGCATGGACTAGATGAGCTAAACGGCCTGTTTCTGTATTGTAGTGTCCTATGACTCTGGCGCTGACAACAACATGAATAATAACAGATAATGTTCTGTGCTGTAGTGCTCTATTCCTTTAATTACTAATCAGTTAAATGACATATCTCTTACCACTTTACAATCTGTTCACAAGAATTCTAGTTGCATTGTTGTTTCATTTAAGAGATCAAACTTTGTTAAGGGTCAAAAAGCTATTCAAATTAGTTCCAGAAGATCTTTTACATCCATACAGAAAGTGAGACAGTAGCTTCATTTTAGCATTATGTTAAGAGTGACAGCCTCAAGATTTTATTACTCGGGTCTAAATGCAGCTTAATACCAGCTGACAGGAATAAGAATGTATGTCAAGATATGAATTTAAATTAGGAGTTTAAGCAAGCCTACCTTTCTGTTTATTCTTCTTGGTTTTTCTGAAAAAGAACATTTTATTAACTGTATGACAAACATGCAGTTATATGCAACTTGAATCAGATGACTGAAGAAAGTTTTCCAATTGTAAACCAATAAACAGATTCTACTACATCAACGTTAGAGATGCACTTGCACTATTTTCTGGGAATTAGTACAAGATCAATAATTTAATTTTTCATTGCAATGGACATATTATCCATGCAAGTAACAGTGCTTCAAAATTTGAGATTAAAGATTGTCTAATGTCATTTCCAGTGCTTGAGTGTAAAGGAGAACAAAATAATTGTTACCCTGGATCTGATGCAGCACAAAAACATTATAAGACAGAGAATACAATAACAAAAAAAATACAAATACCTTAGATAGCTTATACACAGTACATAGATTGAATGTATGCCCATAAACTGATGCTAGACACAGGAGTGTCTGTGCTTAAATTGACTGACAGAAAATGATTAAAATAACTACCCGAGCCAGTCTATTAACTTATTTTCTGATGGTTAGGGATACAAGTAGACTATATCACTGCTTCAATAGATATTTCTCTTTCTCATTTCTCAAGTAACATTCCATTGGCACTGGCACTGAACAGACTGCCAGAGCAAATATTCACTTGGGAAATATTCCCATTAGCAAGTTCTCATTGATCAACGTGTAATCAGAAAATAAATCTGTCCATTCAGCCTGCTTGAACCAATGCAAAATGCTTTAATTACATTTACAGCACTTTCCCTGCATGGATTAATATTCCTTTCAGCACTTCAGTTTTATTAAATTTGCTGCCAATCTAACATTTCCACTAATTTCTGATTTCTTACACCCCCCCCCTCCAAAAACAACCCAGGTAATCTACTATAATTTAAAGTTACAGGGTTAACAATACTTGTAACCATGACTGAATTGTTCAACCATCCCTACTAGATTGACTGATGGAATACACTAGATTGACTGACGGCATGTGTGGACAATCTGTGTACAAATGTTGCCCCTGTTAGGGTGAGGGACAGAGGATGCTGACGGGGCCCTGGCAAATGTTTAATTTCCTTACCACTAATTTATATTTAATATTTTCAAACAGAAACACAAAGATTATTGCAAGAATCACTAGGCAATACTTAAATCCGAGCAACACGCACGAAATGCTAGAGGAACTCAGCAGGCCAGGCAGCATCAGTGGAAAAGAGATTTCTGAAAGGTCTCGGCCTGAAACGTTGACTGCTTACTCTTTTTCATAGATGCTGCCTGACCTGCTGAGTTCCTCCAACATCTTGTGTATGTTGGTGAACGCAGCAGGCCAGGCAGCATCTATAGGAAGAGGAGCAGTCGACGTTTCAGGCCGAGACCCTTCGTCAGGATTTCTGAAAGGTCTCGGCCTGAAACGTCGACTGCGCCTCTTCCTATAGATGCTGCCTGGCTTGCTGCGTTCACCAGCAACTTTGATGTGTGTTGCTTGAATTTCCAGCATCTGCAGAATTCCTGTTGTTTCTTGTGTATGTTGCTTGGATTTCCAGCATCTGTAGATTTTGTCATGTTAATATTTAAATCTGTATGTTTTCCAAGATTAGCCTCTAAAGTAACTGTCAAAGAAACAACGAGGACATCTGTCACCTCTTTCTTTCTAAGGATCTATTTCAACACAAAATAAACACTGATGTTCTGCAGTGAGAGGTCAGCTTGCCATCAGTAAGAATAAAGTGAGTTATTTATCTTCAACAATAGTGGTAGGAAAACAAAAAAAAATGGGTATTGGAACTAACCCTTACCATAACAGAATATGTCAACAACTGTCACACAGTTGTAAATGAGGTCAGCCCTCATTGAAGAATCAGAGGTGAAGAGTCTCAACAGCTTTAAGTTCCTCGGTGTTATTTTTTCAAGAGGACCTGTCCTGGGCCAACACACAAGAGCAACTACAAAGAAGGCACAGCAGTGCCCCTACTTCCAAAAGAATTCGCAAAGATTCAGCATGACATCTACATCTAGTGAGCAGGAAAAAGACAGACATTTCAGGAGGTACTGAAGTGGACACTGTTATCATTGGGAAAAAAACGTGTGAGACAGAAAACTGCGGAGCTTTCAGTGTGTTCGTTTTTATTTCTGATTTTCAATGTCTGCATCTTTATTGATTTTGATGTAATTGTGCATCTTTTTTTATTAATTACTATGGGTACCTACAAAAATAGCCTGATAGCCTGAATACATCAGCTGCTCAAGTCAATTTTTAAAACATATGCAAAATTTAGAGTCAACAATCAGAATTTTAAAACCCTACATTAAGCAATGGCTACAGCACTGCTAACACAGTCAATATTTAAATTATGATGCTGACCCAAGTCCTCAGTTGCAGAATTTGTGCACTCAATTCAAAAAGTCCATGTTCATGTCTTACATGAACTGTCACCTTCTCTGCTTTATTTTAAAATATTAGTATTTCCTTCTAAGACTTTCTTCCTCGTTTATCTAGGTTCAATGGCTTCCAACCCCCAAAGGGATGGTGAATTCTACATTTTAATTATCAATGCTAAAAACTGTCTCCTGAAATACTTAATAGATTTTAGTATCTTATATCTGTAGATCCAAGTCACTTACATTTCAACATTCTTTTGTTGCATGGTGGAAGCCTTCTTGGCTGGTGCAGCGCCCCTCATCTTGCCCTCTGCCCATTGCTCTCTGTAACAGAATGTTTAAAAAACTTTACATGAGAAATGAAACAGTTAAACATTAACAGTTAAGATATTTACTAATTTGTAGTACAATAACTATTCCACATCCACTTATCATTATCTTCAGTTTTATTATAAATCCTTACCTTCATGTTTAAATTTATAAATTTATTTATTTAGAGATACAGCACAGAACAGGCTCTTGCAGCCCAATAAGCCGCGCTCCCAACTAACCACCAATTCAACCTTAGCGTAATCACAGGACGATTTACAATGATCAACTAAACAACTAACTAGTATGTTTTTAGAGTATGGGAGGAACCCAGTAGCAACCCACATGGTCACGGAGCAGTGTACAAACAGTTCACAAATGGCATCAGATTTGGACTCTGACCTCTGAAGCCCTGAGCTGTAACAGCATCGCGTTAACTACTACACTACCTTGGGGTCCAAATGCACCTTTGAAATGCCATCATATCACCCTCACAAGTGAAAGTTCCTCAGATAATACGTCAGCGGAGTACAAAAGCTTTTCCCGGACTCCTGACCAATATCTAACCCTAAACTATCATACTGCATTAATGCAAATGCTGCAGCAGTCACTGTGCATTGCAAAGAATACACCAACCTTCAGATACTCGATTTTGTGAAAGACACTGAACGCATATAAATTTGTCTTCTGCTTTGCACCAAGTTATAATTGTGTTCTTTGCTTAATTCTAAGTTTCAAAACAGGAAATAAAGGACTGAAGCATCCATACATACAATTTGGCACTGACCACCAAACATACATTTGCTCTAAGTTTATTATATACTTCTGATTTTCCCATCATTCATTTGTTATGTCATGCAACATGGGCGGGCGATCACCGTCTGGACCATGATTGTGTTTGGCAATTTTTTTTCTACAGAAATGGTTTGTTATTGCCTTCTTTTGGGCAGAGTCTTTACAAGATGGGTGACTCGTGGACAAAAATTAACCATCAAAGATTCATCATTATCATTATGTGCCGTGTCAAATGATGACACATGGTCTCATGGCCATGATTGCTCTCGGCAAATTTTCTGCAGAAGTGGTTTGCCATTGCAGCGTTCTGGGCAGCGACTTTACAAGATGGGTGACCCCTACCACTATCAATACTCTTCAGAGTTTATCAGCCTGGCATTGGGGTTGCATAGCCAGGACCTGTGATATGTACCAGCTGCTCATACAACCATCCACCAGCTGCCTCTATTGCTTCATGTGACCCTGATCAAGGAGCTATGCAGATTCTATACCTTGCCCAAGGGTAGCCTGCAGCCTAGCAAACGGAAGGAGTGCCTACACCTCCTTTGGTAGAGCCGCATTTCCACCCCATCACCCAACTCCCCCAATTTTTATCACTCACCTGCATGTTAGAGGCCTTTCAGTCACAAATTGACCTTTCATTCCTGGAACACTGGAACCCCTAAGGGAAACCCATGCTCTTGCAGGAAATAAGATACAGATCCCACACAAACAGCACCAAAAACCAGAACTGAACCCATATCCAGAACAGAATCAGCAGTTCTACTAGCACATCATTGTGCCACCCATCCCCTGTAATTAGCCCAGCTTTACTCTCAGACTGTTCAGTCTTTGATCCAGACATAGAAAGGCATAAAGATTAGTTAGGTTTTCTAACATTTCATGCATCTCTGTTCCAAAAAAAAACAAGAGTTGCATGAAGTATTAGAAGACCTACCTATAACTTTTAGAGTAATACTTCCTTAAGTGCCTGAAGGCATTTACAACATGAGAGCCTGTAGAAAAATTGATCTTCACCCAATCAGCCTGAAGAGAGCTGGCTTTATCTTAAGAAAGCTGCAAGTCCCTTGGTCGGTAGTTTCCTTTCCCCTTTTAGTTATTTTGTTTCAATACTCACTGATTAGCCTTTTGTAGTTCTTTCTGCTTTTGCAGGTTTGTGTCCACATACTTCAGCACTCTGCTTTCTGGAACCCATTCATCCCAACTAAAAAAATCGAGAGAAAAAGTCATGAGACAAGACGAAATCAAAGTAACAGAAAATATTCACAACTGAAGAATACAAATTTTTTTAAGTGAACCAAACAGTCAAAAGAAGAATAGAATGCATTAGTTTATGCTTAAACAACTAAAGGAAATCACACGTAAAATCTTCTGACACCTTGCTAAAAAGAGAGCAAAGAATTTTAAATAATCAGCAACTTTCTGTGGGCTGTACATAGAATGATTTATTGCAAGTCACACTTAAACTAAGCCAATCTAACCACTAATTGGCCTATTCCTCATCATTCTAGGTTAAAGAGACCCAATAAATATATTCAAGAGTATCAAAAGATTTGATCAAGTGAATGGGGCACAGTCTATGGCTGAAGAACATCAATTTATGGCCGGAGCAGGAGGGGATAAGCCATCAACTCAAAACAAATACTAATTCATGCTTTGCGCACTCTGCCTAACAAGTCAAGTGCTTCCATCAGATACTTGAAAGACTGCCTTTATTTGTCAATTACACAGTGAAATACGCAATTTTGCCTCAAAGACCAACACATTGAGGATTGTGCTAGGGGCAGCCTGCAAGTGTCACCACACTTCTGGCATCGATATAGCATGGCCACTAAACCCAACCACATGTCCTTGAAATATGGAAGGAAACTGAAGCAACCAGAGAAAATCCATGGAGTCACAGGGAGAACTCAGATTGAATGATACTTTTGAAACAAGTGCATATATTTTTTTTAAACTGAGCATATGATGAAACACAGAATTGTCCTAAAAAGTCAATGTCTCTCAACATACATACAAAGTAGCTCCATATTTTCAGATTTACACCTACTTATTAATAGTAATACTGTTCAAATCAAGCCATAAAATCTAAACTTAACCCAATAGATAGTCATTAACCCAAAAATTTAGGTTAACGCAAGCTCATTTCTCACACGTTAATTCACAAGCTCTGTTCTGTCAGGCTAATTCAGCTCCCTGATGACGTTAGCACTTCGTATCACAGATAGCAGCAACCTTGCTAGTTAACAGACCATTAGTCATATTAGACTGAGCATGTCAGCAGACCATCTGATCACAAGGAGCCTGGCTTCACAGGCTACACACAAGCACAAGAACAGGAGGCAAACCTCCATCATTTTGCTCCTGAATTCAGGAACCAGGATGAACACCCTCCCTATTCACCCACTATGCTTAAACCTGCACATACATACCAGTGGATGAAACAAGAATATTTTGTGGGTGGAGCTAAATATGGCACCAGTAGGCAACTTCTCCCTGCTCATCAGTGAAGCAATTACATTCTTTCTATTCTAATGCCTCTACTCTCCTTTTCAGGGTGGTTGGGGTTTTATCAGGATCTTTGATCTACAGTGACACTCAAAAAACTGCAGTTCTGCATGACAGCGTGTTCCCAATCTTAGAGCTTGCCAATGGGCTGCGTTCGGTATGTCCAAGTTTGGTCTGAAGTTAGTTTTTGATGTACTGCAAACCATGGTCTCCTTTTGAGGTTTTGGTGTTGCTGGCATGGTGGGTGGATGGAGTGCTGATGTTTTATGCTAGAATAAGTGGGGGGGGGGAGGGGAGGGTTGATGCTGCTTGTGCTTGGGAGGGAGGCAGGGGGCTTTGGGGTTCTCACTATTTTTTTCTGTCATTCATTCTTTGGGGTTTTTTCCTCCTGTTTCGAGGATGTCTGTGGATAGTAAGAATTTCAGGTTGCATGTTGTATTCATTCTCTGATATTAAATGCAACTATTAAACTATTGAGCATTATTTCTGACCCAAGTGTTACTGCATGGTCGGGAATCTTTCGGAGGGAAGGCCTCAAAATCCCTGGCTTTGCCTGCTGTTGGCGACCGAGATGGAGGTCGAATCATTCGGATAGATAGGGCGCTCAGTACTCGGTGTCGTAGAGCTGATCAGAGCTCGAAGTTTTCGGATGACTCAGAGTCGGACCGTGGTCGGGTATGACAGGGAGAGTTTTTCTTCCTTCTCCCGTCTGCGTGAGATGTGGGACATTTGAGAAACTTTGAACTTTTACTGCGCTCATGGACTTCTTCATCAAGTTATGGTATTGTTGCACTGTTGTAACTATATGTTATAATTATGTGGTTTTGTTAGTTTTTTTCCAGTCTTGGTCTGTCCTGCGTTTTGTGATATCACACCGGAGGAAATATTGTATCATTTCTTAATGCATGCATTACTAAATGACAATAAAAGAGGACTGTGTGTCTTCATAATCTAAAAAAAAACTGTCTACAGTATGAAGAAAATTTAATACATATTACTATTCATTATTCAAAAGTTTACTATTTACTTTTATTAGAAATTTTTCATCACTCCTGTCTGAATATCTATAAATATGCATTTTCTTTAAAAATTGCCTTTATTGGGATTTTTGTAATTCAAAACACCATAAAAATTAAATAATTCACATAAAAATATCATTGTTTCAGTTTTCAGTAAAAATACTAACTTATCTTTAGAATACCTGCAATCTTGAAGATACCACATATCTAAGCTGTTTGAATAGGTAAAATAATATAGTTACAATTATGGCATTCTCTCATTAACCTATAAATGTACACAGTGCATTAAAATGAGCACTTCAAGACAAAAAACAAACAGAATGTATTTTTTTTATTGTTGAAAGGAGCATTATTCCCCCCAATAAGTAGTACAGAACTATATTCAGAAATTCAGAAAACTGCCCACCATGTTTCACCAGTGCCAGATTGCTTTATTGAGAGGAATGTAGAATGTCAAATTACTTTTTAACCTGACAACCTGCAGATCACATAGACATCAAGTTCATGAAAATTATTCCAGGACTGAATGGCTTATCATATGAAGAACGTTTGATGGCTCTGGGCCTGTATTCACTAGAATTCAGAAGAATGAGGGGAGACCTCATTGAAACCTATCGAATGGTGAAAGGCCTTGACAGAGTGGACATGGGGAAGATGTTTCCTATGGTGGGAGAGTCCAAGACCAGAGGACATAGCCTCAGGACAGGGTGTCCTTTTAGAACGGAGATGAGGAACTTCTCTAGCTGGAGAATGCCGAATCTGCGGAATTCTTTGCCACAGGCAGCTGTGGCGGTCAAACCGTTACGCATATTTAGAATTAGAATTTTATTTCTTACATTCATCTCACAACATGAGGAAGTAAAAATCTTTGTTGCTTCTCCATCATTATGTACAAGCAATAAGGGAGGGAAATGTGGGAGAATATTGCCCAATCACTAAGACTGTATACGTAATAGTTTTGTATACGTGTACAGTCAGATACAGTGTTACAGTTAGATATGCAATCAGATCAATGTGTATTGATCAATCTGATAGCCTGGTGAAAGAAGCTGTCCTGTAGCCTGTTGGTCCTGCCGTTAATGCTGTGGTACCGTTTACCCAGACAGAAACAGCTGAAACAGTTTGTGGTTGTGGTGGCTGGAGTCCTTGATGATCCCCTGGGCCATTTTTACACACTTGCTGCTGTAAATGTCCTGAATAGAGGAATGTTCTTATCTACAGATGCGCTGGGCTATCCGCACCTCTCTCTGCAGTGCCCTGCGATTAAGAGGTCGATAGATACTTAATCAGTCAGGGCATGAAGGAATATGGGAAGAAGGCAAAAGACAGAAGACTGGGGCTGAGAGGAAAATTGGATCAGTCATGATGAAATGGTGGAGCAGACTCGATAGGCCAAATGGCCTAATTCTGCTCCTATATCTTATGGTCTTATGAGTGCCAAAATGTACCCCAGCCTCAACTAATTTTTCAGCAACATAGGAACAGGGGCAGATCATTCAATCCTTCAAGCCTGTCCCACAATTGATCTGTGACCCAAAGCGATACCCAGGAACCTTGGAACAGGGGTAGATCATTCAACCGTTCAAGCCTGTCCCACAACTAACCTGTGGCCCAACACCACGCAGCTGTCTTATCCCCTCATGGCGTAAGTCATTATCAAATTGAAAATTAACTGCCATCATTCTGCTTTCCCAATGTCTCATTATGTAATTGCCAAAAGCAAAGAATTCCAAACAAATGTAGATTAGCTTTGTCACAAGTACATCAAAACATACAGTGAAATGCATTGTTGTGTCAAATTAAATTAGCAAGTGTGCCCACAACTTGCTAACCCGAACCTGTATGTCTTTGGAATATAGCAGGAATCCAGAGCACCCAGAAGAAATCCATGTGGTAGCGGGGAAAGCATACAAACTCGTTACACACAGTGGTGGAAATCAAACCCCGATTTGTCTGTAAGGAGTTTGTATATTGATTCTCCACTGTAGTCCTCATGTCATCAATATATTCCTAACCAAACAGCCAATACAAACATACCTTACAGCTCTTTACATCTCCTACTGATCATTCACCATCAGAACAAAGATAAATGGAACCAAAGACTGCCCTTTAACCTGTCACATTGGATGCACAAGAGCTTACATGTCTACTTGTGCTTCACTGTTCAACCAGACAATACCCTACTGGTGCTTTGGTCAAGTTCAAGATAAAGAAAGGAACACATTTACAGTAAGAGATTGAATATAACCTGTAGTAAACTGCAGAGATAAGAAAATGGTATAGCTTGCAAACTCCACAGAACTGAAAACAAACTCTTAATTTTTTGGAAGCCATTCCAGAAGTTCTTGCATGAAATATGGACTTCAAAGTACAAAGTCCAAAGTAAAATTTATTACCAGAGTACATACATGTCACCACATACAACCCTGAGATTCTTTTCCCTGCGGGCATACTTAGCAAATCTATAGAACAGTAACTACAAACAGAATCAACGAACAACGAACTGTGCAAAAGCGAACATAAATAAATAGCAATAAATAACAAGTACGAAATAAGATAATGAGTACAAAAGATAAAGAGCTTTCAGATTGGTATGCAGAAAGGTTGGTTTAGAAGCAAAGTAATAGTAATAAATGAACCTCTTTCAGCCTAGAACCTTTCACTGGAGAGAATTCTTAGGGATAGGATACATGAACATTTGAAAAACCATGGCCTAACTAAGGGGAGCCAACACAGGTTTGTACGGGACAAGTCTTGCCTTACTAACATGACTGAGTTTTTCCAATGAGGTGATGAGTGCAATTGATGAAGGTAGAGCTGTGGATATTGTCTACATGGATTTTAGTAAGGTGTTTGACAAGGTCCCTCATGGGTGGTTCATCCAGAAGATTAAGGTGCATGGGATCCATGGTGAATTGGCCTTTTGGATTCTGACTGGGCTTGCCCACAGAAGACAAGAGGGTGGCGGTCAACGGGGCATAATCTAAATGGATTCGTGTGTTCTTTTGAGAAGAAAAAGAATTTCAGGATATATATTGTATACATTTGAGACATTAAATGTACCTATTAAAATTGAAACCACAGGGACCTGTACTAGAACTTCTGTTGCTGTGATGTATATAAACAGCCTGGATGAAATTGTAGATTGGTGGGTTAGTAAGTTTGCACATAACATGAAAATTGGAGGTGTTGTGGATAGCATATGAGAATGCCAAAGAATACAGCGGGATATAGAGCAGCTACAGATATAGAAGAGATGATAATTGGAGTTTAACCCAGCCAAATATGAAGTGTTGCACCTTGGTAGGTCAAATGTAAAGAGATAGTACACTGTTAAGGGCAAGACCCTTAAGTGTTGATGAGCAGAGGGATCTTGCGGTCCACGTTCATACATAGTTTGATAGAGTGGTTAAGGCAACTTATAGCATGTTTGCCTTTATTAGTGAAGGCATTGAGTTCAAAAGGCATGAAGTTATGTTGCAGCTTCACAAAACTCTAGTTAGACCATGTCTGGAGTAATGCATACAGTTATGGTTGCTCCAATATAGAAAGAATGTCAAGGTTTTGGAGAGGCTGCAAAAGAGGTTTACCAGGATGTTGCCTGGATTAGAGGGTATACGCTATTACAAGAGGTTGAACAAACTTGGGTTGTTTTCTCTGGAGCAGCAGAGACTGAGAGGAGATCTGAGATTATGAAAGGCATAGATAGAGTAGACAGAGTAGTGCGAAGACGGAGGCGGAGTTAAGATGGTGATAAACCGCGATTCCTTTGCTTGCATCTTCGGAAACAGCTCTATTTTCATTTTAAATATTTTTATTTTTCCCTTTCAGGGTTCTTTAAGAGCCTGACCTGGAGTTAAACGCTGAGATTGGTTCTTTGCGGGAATGGAACCTGTTCTCGGGGTTTCAGGACTGGCTGTTGTTCGTCACGCCAAGGGTTTGGCCTGAGAGCCCAGCTCGCATTTGGAAGCCTAAGATCTCGGGGCTCTGGAGACAGGCAGATCGAGGGTTGGTGTCATGGCAGGAGACCCATGTGTCATCAGGGGAGTCAGGAAATCGTCCATTGTGTGCCCGAAGAGCCCAGATCTTTGCGATCTTCAGGCACAGAGCTCAAAAAAAGCAATGTAACGGACTTGTAAAATCGTAAACCAGCGAGTTGTTTGTTATGTCTCCCTGCTTGCTGGGAAAATGGAGACACCTCCCTCTCCCTTATTAGGGAGAGAAAGAACATGTGGCATGTCAAATGCTGGTGTAAAACGTGAAGTCTTTGGGGTAACTGCAAGTCTGTATCTTTGATATTGCTTTGCTCATGCTTGAGTGCAATGCTTGCTTTTTTTTTGCCGGTGGGGGGCAGGGGGATTGTTGCTCGCTGCTGTTTACGTGCGGAAGGGGGGAGCTGGGGGGGGAATTTGGGGTTCTCACATTGAGCTGTTGTTCATTCTTTAGGGCACTTCTCTGTTTTCATGGATGTTTGTGAAGAAAAAGCATTTCAGGATGTATACTGTATACATTTTTCTGACATTAAATTGGACCTTTGAACCTTTGACAGATAATACCTTTTTCCCAGGTTTTTAAACATCTAATACCAGAGGGCATACGTTTAAGGTCAGAAGGGGTAATTTTAAAGGAGATGTGAGGAGAAATTTTTTTTGAAAAAAAAAACAAGAGTGGTGGGTGCCCGTGGTGGTGATAGAGGCAGGTTAAATAGGTACATGATGTGAGGAAAAGGAAGAATATGGACGTTGTGTAGGCGTAAGGGATTAGTCTAGTTGACCAATTGATTACTAACTTAATTGGCTCAACACAACACTGTGAGCTGAAGGGCCTGTTTCTGAGCTGAACTGTTCTATGTTTGACTAATGGAGTGCCACGCAGATCAATACTAGGCCCTCAGTTCTTGCTAACTGATATAATTGACATAGATGAATGTATAACGCATTTCCGTTTGCGATGATAAATGCTGGCTCAGAAAACTGGGAGGTGAGAGGGGTGATGAAAAACCTGAGTAGGCAAATATGCTGAGTGGAGCATAATGTGCAGAAATATATCCACTCTTAAGGAGAAAAGCCTTTTATAAATGACAAGCTAGTAATAAATGCAGGCATACAGAGAAATCAATGACTACTTTAATGAAATGCAAAAAATAGGTACAGCAAGTGACTACAAAGGAAAAGAGCAGATTGGCCTTTACCGTGAAGGAGAATGAACTACAAATTAAGAAAGCCTTGCTGAAATTGCAGAGCTCATGGAGGCACATCAACAGTATTATATGCAGTTTTAGCTTCTGTACGCAGATACTTGCCTTAGAGCCAATGCAACACAGATTCTCTAAAATTGATTCCAGGGATGACAGGAGTCACCCTACTAAGGAGAGATGAAGGGAAATTGCCCTACATTTACTGGTGCTTCACATTACTGCGGGTCCATCCAACTGAGGCTTGTGAAACCGAGAAGAATCAAGATTTCCTCAAGCTGGAAAGGTTAAAATGCGGGAGTTTATTCAGCATCATAGCCACTATAGTGGCAGGAGGTGAAATTGTCAATTTAAAAAAAAATTTTTTATCCCCAATACCGTAGATGCTCTGGGCACATAGAAACCAGAGGCTGCTGGCCACTTTGAACCAAATGGATTGAAGAGTTTTGAGAGTGAAGCAAAAAAGTTGAAAGCCATAGGTGTTAATCACAATCTGAAGGAGTTGCAGTTCTACTCCTATTTTATGAATACTAAATATTTTTTACAATATTCTAAACCAATGCTTAACATGAAAAAAGCAAAATATGAACTCTTTACTTTTTTATTTAGAATAAATCTTCAAAATTCACGTGCATCAGTTGAATTAAGAAAGCTGCTTGCTGCCATTTCCTTGCGCAGCTGCAGAGCTGAGAAGTCCAATCAATGGAAGAAAAATAAAGGAATTGGGTCAGCCCAAAAGATTCTGCACACCAAGCCAGAGGCTCATTTTCATTCCACAGCTAATATATCCATTCCCCAATTTACAAGATGGACATGCTGTTGAAAATTATTGCCATCAGCAGGATTATACAAACTAAGATTGAACGAAATGTATTTTGTGGTAGTTTAGTAAAATCTATTCCTATAGCCAGAGAGGAACGTGAAAAATAGATTTGTAAATAAAGGCACATACCCCAGAGTCAATGTGCTGTAGAGCAAGTTTGTAAATAGAGGAATACCTATCAAAGGTAGAAATATTATTTCTCGTGGGCGGTATGACTAGGCTATGTTATGATGAAACAATAAATCAAAGGTTAATTTGCCGAATCTGTCCCATAACTAATTGGCAATAAGGAATCTTCCAAAACTTCATTTGTGTCTACCAAATTTCAGATCTCTTCCATGGATTAAGTTAGAACAAAAGTCCCAACCATTCTGATGTTATACTTTCACCTATCCAATCTCCATAGCACAGTTTCACTGGATTTCTCCAGTGAAATCTGAACCAATATGCATCAATTATTAATAATTGATCAGTTATTATTGATTCTGCCCTGCCCGGAAAATGACACTTGTCAGGCAGTATTTACTGTATCTTAGTGACAATGAAATGATATTTAGGGAACTGTCTCATGAGATGGTGATTTCTGTATTCAGCGTGAAGTGCAAAATAAATCATCACTGGAATCTTTCACATTAATGCAAATTAGTGTGACTATCCATCTTACAAACAATTGCTGTTCTTAATACAGTTGCAAGTGGAGATGGTGTATAGAACCCCTTCCTCAGAGTGAAGCAATTAAAAACAGTAATGTAACACTAACCATCCAGTGAAAAGATGTATGATCAGTTGCTACTGGCAATCCACCACATTCACCCCAGTGCTACACTCTGCAAAATCCAGATTACAAAAGTACGATACGTTCTAGATGGAGGTGCCCAAGAAAAGCCAACACAAATTGCGCTGATATAGATATGATAACATTCTCTTTATGTGTCCCAAGGGGAAAGTTCCAGCATATGTTCCATGATTCAGAAATAACATCTCCCTTATTTTGTAGATGGTTTTCCAATTAGATCATTCACCAAAACAGGAGAAGAGCGATAGATACTATTACTGCTACCACTATGATATTTATAGATCAAAAAGGTACCAGAAAGTTCGATGTTTAGAAAGATACCACCGACATGATAAACTAAACTGCATGGCTAACATTCCTGGCCATCAAATGTCCAATCAACCTACAGTACCTCATCCCTCATTACATTTCACTGTAAATTAAATCCCATCAATAGTGCTGTTTCTATAAGCTGATGCATTACCTCCAAAATTCTAGCTACTTGCTCCAAGTGTTTATTACACTGATTTCCATTTACCTCTCCTGTTAGCAAGCAAGCGGCGGCTGTGAAAGGAAGGACTGAAAAACCAAAAGACCAACCTAAACACAGCCACTACTTACACAGGTACACACTGCACCAGAATGTATGGACCCCAGATGGGCTTCTACAACCACCTCAGGATCCACCAATTTTTATATATATATATATATATAAAGAAAGAAAGAAAGAAAGAAAGAAAGAAAGAAAGAAAGAAAGAAAGAAAGAAAGAAAGAAAGAAAGAAAGAAAGAAAGAAAGAAAGAAAGAAAGAAAGAAAGAAAGAAAGAAAGAAAGAAAGAAAGAAAGAAAGAAAGAAAGAAAGAAAGAAAGAAAGAAAGAAAGAAAGAAAGAAAGAAAGAAAGAAAGAAAGAAAGAAAGAAAGAAAGAAAGAAAGAAAGAAAGAAAGAAAGAAAGAAAGAAAGAAAGAAAGAAAGAGAGAGATAGAGAGATAGAGAGATAGAGAGATAGAGAGATAGAGAGAGAGAGAGAGAGAGAGAGAGAGAGAGAGAGAGAGAGAGAGAGAGAGAGAGAGACATCCGTTAGTCTCATGAGACCATGGATTTGCGCTAGGTTGTATGAAAGACTGGCAGTTGCCCATGCTGCAAGTCTCCCCTCTCCATGTTGTCCAAGGGAAGGGCACTGGGGCCGATACACCTTGGCACCGGTGTTGTCGCAGAGCAATATGTGGTTGTGCCTTGCTCAAGGACACAACACGCTGCCTCAGCTAAGGCTCAAACTAGCGACCTTCAGATCACTAGATCAACACCTTAACCACTTGGCCACACACCAACACACCCACCAATAGACAACCCCTTAAGAGAACACTTTACTTGACTCGTCATCTTGCTACCCCACTTCTATCACATAGTCCAAACTTCGAAGTATTATTTCACCCAGAAATATACAAAATATTTCTATAGTATAATAATTTATACTTACTTCTTATTCCAGCCACTATAATGTATGAAGTATTTCACTTGCTTGTCCTTTATAGCAACTTTTACACACTGAAAAATAAAAAGAAAAATTACATTCAAGAGTGGTAACAACCCAGCAAGTTAGATAAGTAATTCAGAATGTTTTTTTAAAATAAAGGAAGTAATCTCTCGGCTGATAGTCACCAAAACCCCATTTCTACAACAGCAAGAAATAGGATTACTGGAAAGCACAGTTGCACATGAGACATCTGTAACCAAATACGAGAGAAGATGTACATGAAGAAAAAGACTGCAAAAGCCCCAATGGATTTACTATCAGTATCTCTTAGCCAATGGTCTAGATCAAACCTTCCATATGGTTGATCAAAACTAAACAAACACTTGATGAATAACAGCTAAATTCTGGTTAAGGAAGTGTCCCTAACTGAAACTAAGATCAGCATTTGATGGCTTTGACATTAATGAAGAGTTTAAAGCATGATCCAGAAATAATAATGACAAAATAAACATTAAAAACCATTTGCAAACATGGATAGTTTTTTTTTAAATGATGTTCAAAGCATAATAACAGAACGTGATTTAATAATTTTTTTTAAAAGCACAACTTTCCTCGAAGTTTCTCAGATGTGTAAAGACGATAACAGCATAAGACATAGGAGCTGAATTAGGATATCTGGCCCATTGAGTCTGCACCACCATTCCATCATGGCTGATTATTAATTCCTCTCAAACCCTATAACCTTTGATACCCTGATTAATCAAGAACCAATCAACCTCCACTTTAAATACATACAATGAGTAGGCCTCCACAGCCATCCGTAGCAATGAATTCCACAGATTCACCACCCTCTGGCAAAATAAATTTTTCCTTATCCCTGTTCTAAATAAATGTCCCTCAATTCTGCCACTGTACCCACTAGTCCTAGACTCCCCCACTATAGGAAACATCCTCTCCACATCCACTTTATCCCAACCTTTCAATATGTAATAGGTTTCAATGAGATCCCCTCTCATTCTTCTAAACTCCAGCGAATACAGGCCCAGAGCCATCAAATGCTCATTTTAACCCTTTCATTTCTAGAATCATTCTCATAAACCTCCCCTGGACCTCCTCCAATACAGCACATTTTTTCATATATAAAGGACCTAAAACTGCTCACAATACTCCAAGTGTGGTATGACCAATACCTTATAAAGCCCCAGTACATTCTTGTCCTTATATTTTAACCTCTTGAAATGAATCCTAACATTTCATTTGCCTTCCTTACCATCGACTTAACCTGCTAGTTAATCTTTGGGAGTCCTTGCGCAAGATTCCCCAAGTCCATTTGCACCCAATTTTTGAATTTTCTCCCAGGTTAGAAAATAGTTCATACCTTTATTCCTTCTACCAAAGTACATAACATGCTCTTCCCTACATTATATTCCATCTGGCACTTCTTTGCCTATTCTCCGAATCTGTCCTTCTGCAGGCTCCCTGCTCCGTTAATACTCCCTATCCCTCCACCCATCTTGGTATCATCCACAAACTTGGCCACAAAGCTATCAATTCTGTCATCCAAATCTTTCACATATATTGTGAAAAGAAGCGGTCTCAACATCAACCTCTGCAGTACACCACAAATCACCAGCAGATAACCAGAAATGGCCCCCTTTAATTCCCACTCTTTGCCTCCTGCCAGTCAGCCAATCATCTATCCATGTTAATAACTTTCCTGTAGCACCATAGGCTCTTTTCTTGTTCAGGACCCTCATGAGCACAACCTTGTCAAAGACCTTCTGAAAATCCAAATAAACAACGTGACACTCTCCTTTATCTATCCTGCTTGTTATTTCCTCAAATAATTCCAACAGATATGTCAGGCAAGATTTTCCCTTAAGGAAACCATGTTGACTTTGGCCTGCTTTATCATGTGCCTCCAAATATCCTGACTCCAACATCCTCTGGACCACTGAAGTTGTTAATTGGCCTACAATTTATTTCTTCTGCCTTCCTCCCTTTTTAAAGAACAGACTAATATTTGCAATTTTCCATTCCTTTGGAACCATTTCAGAATCTAGTGATCCTTGAAGGTTTGTTACTAATGCCTCCACAATCTCTTCAGCTACGTCCTTCAGGACCCTGGGGTGTAGTCCACCTGGTCCAGGTGACTTACCCACCTTCAGACCTTACAGCTTCCCAAGCACCTTCTCCATAGCATTGCAACTGCAATCATTTCTGCCCCTTGACACTCTTTTAGTATCCTCTGACACTGTTGGCTAGCTTACCATCATATTTCACCTCTCCCCCCCCAAATTTTTTTTTAAAGTTGCCTTCTTTTGGTTTTTGAAAAGCATCTCAATCCTCTAACTTCCCACTATTTTTTCCATATTATATGCCCTCACTTTTTCTTTTATGCTGTCTTTGACTTCCCTTGTCAGCCACAGTTGCCCAGTCCTGCCTTTAGAATACTTCCTCTTTGGACTGCACCTATCCTGCACCTTCCAAATTTCTCCAAAAACCATTGCTGTTCTGCCGTCATCCCTACTAGTGTCCCCTTCCAATCAATTTAGGCCAGCCCCTCTCTCGTGCCTCTGTAATTTCCATCACTGTACTGTAATATTGATGAATCTTCTCCCTCTCAAACTGCAGGGTGAATTCCAGCATATTATGATCACTACCTCTGAAGGGTTCATTTACCCTAAGCTCCCTGCTCAAATCTTGTTCACTGCACAACACCCAATCCAGATTTGTCTTTCCCCTGATGGGGTCAACCACAAACTGCTCTAAAAAGCCATCTTGTAGGCATTCTACAAGTTCCCTCTCTTGGGATCCAGCACCAAACTGATTCTCCCAATCTAGCTGCATACTGACAACCTCATAACTATCATAAAAGTGCCCTTTTTACATGCCTTTTCTATTTCCTGTTATAATTTATATCCCATACTCTGACTACTGTTCAGAGGCCTGTATATAACTTCCATCAGGGTCTTTTTTACCTTTGCAGTTTCTTGACTCTATTCACATGGTTTCTACACCTTCTGATCCTATGTCACCTCTTTCTAAGGGTTTGACTTCAGTTTTTACCAAGAGCAACCTCACCCCCTCTGACTACCTGCCTGTCCTTTTGATACAATATGTATCCTTGGATGTTCAGCTCCCAGCTGTAATCTTCTTTCAGCCATGACTCAATGATGCCCACGTCATACCTTCTAATCTCTATCTGCACTACAAATACATTCTATTCATTTGAAAGGGGATGCATTTACTCAGATTTTTTTTATCAGGCATTTCTTGAGATTAATAACTTGCTTTGATTTCAGTTCTGCAAGTTGAGGTGTCTTAGGAGTGTTCTGGGTGAACTGTGACTTTTCCAAAGTTAGGGCAGGAAATGTATAACTAGCCAGGCAGCTCGGGTTCTAGTACATACTTTCCACCCTTTACACAGGACTTCTCTTAGCTTTGGGTATGGATTTGAGGTTCTCAATGCCATACCAAATATTACAGTACTCCTTTTCTCCCAATGAGGCTTTCAGAACATCCTTGAATCTTTTCCTGCCAGTCTGGTAATCTTTACCTGATACACAGTTCAGAATTGAGTGTGAATAGACACACAGGGCAAAATGCTCAGCAAGAAAAGCTTTATCATTGAGGAAAAATCTTCTTAAAGTGTTATAACACCAGGATATCTCAAATGTATAACATCTGAAGGCTGAATTCTCAGGGTAGCAAAGTAGGACTAATTGTTAAGCTTTGCAGGTTTTTAACTAAAGCAATGTTTTGTTTAGATAACACATCTTCAATAGCTGCAGAAACCTGCAAAGACTTGCAGTAGCCTAGATACTATGGTATACCATACTATTTTGTAGATGGTACACACTGAAGCTTCAAGTACATTCGTTGTAGAGGACGTGAACCTCTGAGATTCCATTGCCCCTACTTCAAATACGCTCAATGAACACTAAAAGGGTTAAGAGATTAATCTAATTATAACGCTTACTTCTGATATGCTCATTTCTATAAAAGAATTACATAAATTCTATAAAAGAATAAAAGAATTCTATACTATAAATGAACTACAACAATTGTTCATCCCAGTTTGGCAAAAGAATAAATCAAGGAAGGTAGTGCACCCGTGGCTGACAAGAGAAATTAGGGATAGTATCAATTCCAAAGAAGAAGCATACAAATTAGCCAGAGAAAGTGGTTCACCTGAGGACTGGGAGAAATTCAGAGTTCAGCAGAGGAGGACAAAGGGCTTAATTAGGAAGGGGAAAAAAGATTATGAGAGAAAACTGGCAGGGAACATAAAAACAGACTGTAAAAGCTTTTATAGATATGTAAAAAGGAAAAGACTGGTAAAGACAAATGTAGGTCCCCTGCAGACAGAAACAGGTGAATTGATTATGGGGAGCAAGGACATGGCAGACCAATTGAATAATTACTTTGGTTCTGTCTTCACTAAGGAGGACATAAATAATCTTCCAGAAATAGTAAGGGACAGAGGGTCCAGTGAGATGGAGGAACTGAGCGAAATACATGTTAGTAGGGAAGTGGTGTTAGGTAAATTGAAGGGATTGAAGGCAGATAAATCCCCAGGGCCAGATGGTCTGCATCCTAGAGTGCTTAAAGAAGTAGCCCAAGAAATAGTGGATGCATTAGTGATAATTTTTCAAAACTCGTTAGATTCTGGGCTAGCTCCTGAGGATTGGAGGGTGGCTAATGTAACCCCACTTTTTAAAAAAGGAGGGAGAGAGAAACCGTGGAATTATAGACCGGTTAGCCTAACGTCGGTGGTGGGGAAACTGCTGGAGTCAGTTATCAAGGATGTGATAACAGCACATTTGGAAAGCGGTGAAATGATCGGACAAAGTCAGCATGGATTTGTGAAAGGAAAATCATGTCTGACGAATCTCATAGAATTTTTTGAGGATGTAACTAGTAGAGTGGATAGGGGAGAACCAGTGGATGTGGTATATTTGGATTTTCAAAAGGCTTTTGACAAGGTCCCACACAGGAGATTAGTGTGCAAACTTAAAGCACACGGTATTGGGGGTAAGGTATTGGTGTGGGTGGAGGAGCGGTTAGCAGACAGGAAGCAAAGAGTGGGAATAAACGGGACCTTTTCAGAATGGCAGGCGGTGACTAGTGGGGTACCGCAAGGCTCAGTGCTGGGACCCCAGTTGTTTACAATATATATTAATGACTTGGATGAGGGAATTAAATGCAGCATCTCCAAGTTTGCGGATGACACGAAGCTGGGTGGCAGTGTTAGCAGTGAGGAGGATGCTAAGAGGATGCAGGGTGACTTGGATAGGTTGGGTGAGTGGGCAAACTCATGGCAGATGCAATTTAATGTGGATAAATGTGAAGTTATCCACTTTGGTGGCAAAAATAGGAAAACAGATTATTATCTGAATGGTGGCCGATTAGGAAAAGGGGAGGTGCAACGAGACCTGGGTGTCATTATACACCAGTCATTGAAAGTGGGCATGCAGGTACAGCAGGCGGTGAAAAAGGCGAATGGTATGCTGGCATTTATAGCGAGAGGATTCGAGTACAGGAGCAGGGAGGTACTACTGCAGTTGTACAAGGCCTTGGTGAGACCACACCTGGAGTATTGTGTGCAGTTTTGGTCCCCTAATCTGAGGAAAGACATCTTTGCCATAGAGGGAGTACAAAGAAGGTTCACCAGATTGATTCCTGGGATGGCAGGACTTTCATATGAAGAAAGACTGGATGAACTGGGCTTGTACTCGTTGGAATTTAGAAGATTGAGGGGGGATCTGATTGAAACGTACAAGATCCTAAAGGGATTGGACAGGCTAGATGCAGGAAGATTGTTCCCGATGTTGGGGAAGTCCAGAACGAGTGGTCACCGTTTGAGGATAGAAGGGAAGCCTTTTAGGACCGAGATTAGGAAAATCTTCTCCACACAGAGAGTGGTGAATCTGTGGAATTCTCTGCCACAGGAAACTGTTGAGGCCAGTTCATTGGCTATGTTTAAGAGGGAGTTAGATATGGCCCTTGTGGCTACAGGGGTCAGGGGGTATGGAGGGAAGGCTAGGGCAGGGTTCTGAGTTGGATGATCAGCCATGATCATAATAAATGGCAGTGCAGGCTCGAAGGGCCGAATGGCCTACTCCTGCACCTATTTTCTATGTTTCTATAACCTAAAACTGGAGATAGTACTTACCTTGGTGTGCACCTAATATTTGGCTATGGAGGTACAGTGCAGAATAGGCCCCCTCCAGCCCTTGAACCACACCGCCCAGCAATCCCCCGATTTAATCCTAGCCTAACCACAGGACAACTTCCAATGACCAATTAGCCCACCAACCAGTACAACTTTGGACTGTGGGTGGAGACTAGCGTACCCAGAGGAAACCCATAGTCATGAGGAGAACATACAAACTCCTTACAGGCAGCAGCAGGACATCACATTCATCCTTATGGAAATTAAAAGTTAATTTCAAAAGGGAAGTTTAGTCCTTAGGGATAATCCAAGTGTTCTTTTCTAATTCATCAGACAAGTACTATGACCTCTGCACAGCTAAACCCAGGAGCTGACTGAGAACACTGCTTTTGCAACGTGACTTCAGAAATCCACCAAAACACAGGAGTTAAGGTCCCTTTATGAAATGATCAGCTGATGCAATGAACAGCTTCTTTGAACAAATCAACACGCATTTGGAAAAAGTTGAATTGCTTGCTGTGTGAAATTAAACAGCCATCATTTGAATGGCAACGTCTCACAAGTAGCTCTTTGGTCTTGCACTGGGTACACAAGCAGAATACCTCCAGAACTGGTTAAACGAATGTAACAAAGACTGCAGCTTCAATAGATGGGGCAAAAGAGTGACAATAGAATTGGGCAGGGACAAACAAGAGAAAATCTGCAAATGCTGGAAATCCAAGCAACACACAAAAATGCTGGAGGAACTCAGCAGGCCAGGCAGCATCTACGGAAAAAAAGTACAGTCAATGTTTCAGGCCAAGACCCTTCAGCAGGACTGGAGAGGAAAAAAAGATGAGTAGATTTAAAAGGTGGAGGGAAGGGGAGAGAGGAACATGAGGTGAAACCAGGAGGGGAAGGGATGAAGTAGAGAGCTGGGAAGTTGATTGGTGAAAGAGAAACTGGGCTGGATAAGGAAGAGTCCAATAGGAGAGAACAGAAGAAAGAAAAGGCGGGAGGAGCACCAGAGGGAGGCAATGGGCAAGCAGGGAGATAAGGTGAGAGATGGAAAGGGGATGGGGAATGTGAAGGGGAGGGCATTACCGGATGTTCATGCGATCAGGTCGGTAGCTACCCAGGTGTCATTCCTCCAATATCAGTGTGGCCTCATCGTGACAGTCCAGGAGGCCATGGATTGACATACCGGAATGGGAATGGGAAGTGGAATTAAAATAGGCAGCCACTGGGAGATCCCTCTTCTTCTGGAGAACGGAGTGTAGGTGCTTGGCGAAACAGCCTCCCAATCTACGTCAGGCCTCACCGATATACAGAAGGCCACACTGGGAGCACCAGACACAGTAGATAGATGTCTGGTGTCCTCCAGGGTAATTATGGAAATGCCCTTCAATACAACAAGATACTACCATCCAAGCTCAACCAACGGCATTCATTAAATTACGCTAATTTAAGTGTAAGCATGTAAAGTTCATGTGTGCAGTTGCAAAAAGTTAATTTTCATGTCATTTATATCCTGTTTAAGAATACCTATGACGACAAACTTGAAGATGAATATCACCCTCATTCCCAAACAGCAGCTCAAATAATATTGGTAAACAGTCTGCTTTCAACTCTATCAGAGTCTTAAATCTGTGTTCTATAACTCTTTCACACAGTTCTGAGCACAGACCACCCCAAGGCCATGGTGCTCCACTACTCAACCTGATTGAGCTTTCATCAACCTATCCTCACATTTTCTTCTACCACAGCCTCAAATATTGCACAGTAACACTCCTGAAAAGCAGTTGGGGTTACATTAACACATATCAAACGTAGCAGGTTCAACCTCAATGATGGGTACTCCAGGGTAAATTATATCAGTAGCTAGAGAATGCACTTTGTGATGGGCTTTCCTTGCCCCATACTCAGTCAGATACAGATTGCTCAGGCAAGATCAATTTTGTCTACCTTAAATCCTCGAGAAGTCGGTGACACCAAGGTCTGTTCAGTTACACGATTTCAACTAAGATGTGCAGAAACACATCACACTGTGTAGTGTGGAAGACAGTGGATTTTGTCTGATAGCAGTAATGGATGCTGGATGGTATCACAAAAGTTAATAAATTACATATAGTGCATGGTGTTAATTCCCACTATACCAATGTCAAAGGGAAGAGATTAAGCAGTCAACAATTGGTGAATGAATCAAGAGATTACATATCATCCACATGAAAGCTAGTTTTTAATTCAGAAGTTCTTCATCAATAGTTCTTGCCAAATGCATTAATTTCTTCCCCGACTTACTATCCAACCCAAATACTTTTTCACTGACAATTCATCAGTAAACCAATTTATTTTTGAAGTGTGTGTCTTTAGTTGTCCACTCAATACTCCACCATAACCCTTCAGATGGACTTTTCTTTCTGCTAATCTTTGGTTAGAAGGCATGGTGGGGCTACGTCTCTACCAAAGGAGCTGTAAGGCGCTCCTTCCCTCCGCTAGCCTGCAGGTAATTTCTAAGGTAAGGACATGTTCAGCACAGCTTTGTGGGCAGAAGGGCCTATATTGTGCTGTAGGTTTTCTGTGTTTCTATGTTACAGAAGGAAGACAGGAAAGAGAGGTTGAGAGGGAAAGTCGGTCAGTGATGAAATTGTAGAGCAGATTTGATGAGCTGAATGGCCCAATTCTGCTCCATAATTACCACGACTCAACTGTTCCACCCTCAACTACTAGTCCAAAGTAATCTCTGGCTCCTTATTAAACATCTTGTACGTGACAGAAATCTTGCGTTGAGTTTCTTAAAAAAACCTAGCAATGCAAATTTAGAAAATGACGCACATGCTGCTAATATACAAAAAGAAATTGCTATGAAAACCATTTTTTAAATTTTGATGAATCCATTGTGAAACACTATCATTCCTACTCTACGTACAGGAAAATAAATCTGTACACTTCCAATAATTTCTGATTTATTCTCTAGCGTTTTCACCATGGCACGCAGCAGTTAGTGCAACACTATTACAGGTCCGGGTGTCAGAGTTCAAATCTGAACCTCAGTAACGTAGCAGTTAGTACAATGCTATTACAGCTTGGGGCATCAGAGTTCAATACTGATGTCATCTATAAAGAGTCTCTGTACATCCTTCCTGTGGAATACATGGGTTTTCTCCGGGTGCTCCAGTTTCCTCCCACAATCCAAAGACATACTGGTTGGTAAGTTAATTGGTCATTGTAAACTGTCCTGCAATTAGGCTTGAGTTAAATCTAGAGATGCTGCACAGCATGGATCAAAGGGCTGCAAGGGCCTGTCCAGTGCTAATCCTCGATAAATATACAATAAATAAAATAAAATCTGTATGCTGCCAATAATTTCCCATCTGTTCTCTTGTTTTTTCACCAGAAAATGTGCAATGGATTTCAGACCAATTTCCAGAGATATGCTAGTTTGCTGGAGAAACAATGATTAGAAACAGAACATGATTCATATTTGCAAGAGCATTTTGACTAAAGTCAGTCATAAATAATAAACATACATTCCAATAAACTGAAAAACCTTTACAATAGTTTCTATAGCACATACCTTAGCCTCGTAAAGCAAAGGCCCATGGAAACACAAGACACGTTCACCTAAAATCAAAAGAAACAATGATTCTTCAGGCAAGGTTTACAATGGTTCGGATACAATTACAGTAAAATGTTCACTATGGTTAGAATAAATGAATAAACACAAGAGGTTCTGCAAATGTTGGAAATCAGTGCAACACACACAAAATGCTGGAGGAACTCAGCAGTTCAGGGAGCATCTGTGGAAGCAGTCAACGTTTCGGGTCAAGATCCTTCAGAAAGGAGTTCCCCCTTCCTTTCCAGTCCTGATGACTCTTTACTCATTTCCATAAATGCTGCCTGACCCACTGAGTCCCTCTAGTATTTGTTGTGTATTACTCCAGAACAGGGGTTCCCGAACAGGGGTTCCCAGCCTGGGGTCCATGGCGTTTAAAAGGTGCGAATCCCTGCTCTAGAATAAATTAATGTTTGTGTTTCAAATTTTTCCTTGCATGATAGTTATATTCCAGGTTACCTAATTCAGAAATTAGAATAGAAACTTCCTGTCCTTTCCCAAACTCAAATCTCAGAAAAATGCATGTTTCCTTTTACTTAATTGGTACTCACAGATTAAACTTGCTTTATTTGAATTTAACAAACTAAATTCCCCAGAAGTTTTACTGAATTGAATTTACTGCATGACTGAGTATTTTCCCAGCAATTATAATTTTGAATTAACAGACATTGAGCAAATTTTGTCTCTTCATTTGTGGTTAATCACCACTCGTTATCCTTGCAAGTTCTCTCAGTAAAATGGAGGAGATAATGTCCAAAACTGTTTGTACTAAATTAGTGTCCCTTAGTTATGTGTGTTCATTAATAGCACATTTCCCTTAACACGGACTTGGGGAACATTGCAGAGGTGACTGGAGAGACTCTCAAGAAGTAATACATGAGAACAAGTCAACTCTTTTGGATAGAGTGGGAATGTAGCAATGCTACTGCACTGTCTAACTTCAAATGCCAAATCAGAAGTAAAAACCACTGAATTGATTTCAGAAGAAGACTGCAAAGACAAAAAAAAATTGCAAAGATAACAAAGCCTTGAAAACCCCAAACTCAGTGGCCATTTTGTGCAAAGCAAGTTTCCATAGACAGCAATGCAATATTACCAGATAATTTATTTTTAAGAAAATGCAGGCAGAGTGATAATTACTGGCCAGGGCAGTGCATGCTGCATATCAAGCAGCAGCCATTATACAGTATTCCAGAGATTCAATATGTTGACTTCAACAGTTGGACACAAGCCTGCACCTTTACAGACACAGCCTGTAGCCTGTAGCTCCAAGGAGGTGCACAAGGACTAGGCGTACTCAGTCAAAAGAATATTTCATGCCAAAATCCAAAGGCTTAAAAACAAATCCCTGTAGTCAGCTGGAAAATCTGGGTCTGATCGAACACAAGTCTTAGGAAAGAAATTAATTTAAATCGGAATCAAATTTAATATCACTGGCATATGTCGTGAAATAAGCTGTTTTGTGGCATTGCAATAAATAATCAAAAATCTATAAATCACAATACACAAGAAAACTAAATTTAATAGGTCATGCAAAAAGAGAACAAAAAAGAAAAGAAATAATGAGGTAGTGTTCACAGGATCATTGCCCATTCAGAAATCTGATGGCGGAGGGTAAGAATCTGTTCCTAAAGTGCCAACTGTGTGTCCTCCTTGATGGTAGCAATGAGAAGAGGACACGTCCTGGGTGATGGTGGTCCTTAATGATGGATGCTGCCTTTAAATCAGATTACCTCACAGTTTTCCATGTCTGGCACAAGTGACGAATTAGCAGCATTACTCTGATCTTGCACACAAACAGCCAGCTATTTCAAAGCAGACTGATACACAAAAATGTTGCATTGCCTAGTTAGATGTATTTAGGCAACGGTTAAAGCTTACTACTTCCATTGCTCATGTCAAAAAGCAAGCTTTGGTTTCAAGACATGCTGTCCAGAACTAACCACATAGTCTAGGCCACCACCTCAGGGCAGGCAACAGTGAAATTGCAGATGAGGAGATTTAGGTGAGTTTTATTTATGGGCTCAACCACGGGCAAGACTGACATTAATTCCTATCTACACCTAAATTGATGAAGATGATAGAGGTTTAGCACACCAGGAAAAGTCACGATTCGACCACATTTCTTGAAGGAAATTAGTGCACCAGATGGGTAGAAAATTAGATCTCAAGTTATTGAACCATACAACTGTACTGAAACAACAGGAATTCTGCAGATGCTGGAAATTCAAGCAACACACAAAGTTGCTGGTGAACGCAGCAGGCCAAGCAGCATCTGTAGGAAGAGGTGCAGTCGACGTTTCAAGCCGAGACCCTTCGTCAGCCCTCCTGACGAAGGGTCTCGGCCTGAAACGTCGACTGCACCTTCTCCTACAGATGCTGCTTGGCCTGCTGCAGACAACTGTACTGAACACTGGATCAACAATCATGGTGCAGGACTACTTGTTCATTATCTTATTACACTCAGCAGCACAAAGCACACAGTATGGGTGTCACAGTAGCATAATAGCGCAATTGCTTTATAACACCAGCAAGCACCAACTAAGGATTGATTCCCGTCGCTGTCTGTGAGGAATTTGTATACTCTCCTCATGACTGTGTGGGTTTCCTCCCACTTTCAGATTAGGATAAGATGTGGGCATGCTACGTTGGCGCCAGAAGCGTGGTGACACTTGTAGGCTGCCCCCAGCACAATCCTCACTGACTTAATTTGATGCATTTCACGGTATGTTTTGATGCACATGTGACAATTAAAGCTAATCTTTATAGTTTCCCAGCATCCTCAATCAATAAAAATTTGACTACATGACTGCTTGTCTGCAGGATCTTCTCATGACCAAACTGGCTATAATATTTTTTAAATCTTAAGTATTCATATTTTTAAAGTACTAACAGGTTGTGAAACGATTTTTGGTGCCAAATTGCTTATAAATGCCTTTATCAACATAGGTTTGCTCTTGTTCAGTGACTTTTTTAAAAAAATCACTGCCATCATGCAAAATTTCCAAGCACACACTTAATTGGTAGGTTCCCATGTAAATGCAGCACACTAATTACATAATGCCACCATCTGCAATGTAGCAACAGCTCAGGTCTGCACCTTTCTGCTTCCTGACCTGATTGGTATGACCAAATTAATTTCCCCAAACTGCTTCTCACTTAGTCAAACATCTGAATTCAAAAAGCGTCTCATATCTTTCAGTTCTGACAAAATGCCATCGATCTTAAATTTAACCCTACCTTCCTCTCTCCAAAGATGCTGACTGATTCCAGCATATTCTGTTTTATTAAAAGACAGCAAGTCCATCAGCACCTGAAAAATATAAGAAAATACAGGCCGTTTCAGATGTAGACTCTTTGTCAGAACTGTTCTGACACAGGGTCTACACCGGAAATGTTAAGCTATCTTTACAGCTGCTAATGGACTTGCTGTGTATTTCTATAGTTTAATTTTACTTTACATAATTGAAGAGCTAACACAGACACAGCCAGCATAAAGCAGCAACACAATCTCGACCTCAACTTTGCTCTAATATTACCTCCCCTTTAACAATCATGCAATATAAAAATTACAATTCTAAGCCTTCCCACATTTGTCACACTTATTTACACTGTTAGAAAATTGAGGGAGGGCAGTTCTATAGTATTAGAACAAAGGTTCCCAATCTGGGGTCCATGGATCCCTTGGTTAATGGACAGAGTCCATGGCATAAAAAGGTTGGGGACCCCTGTAAGATGCTCCCAGAATTCCAGCTTTTCTCCAAGAAGGAATCCTGGGTTGAAGTACTCAAATGTGGGAACATGCAAACTCAATTCCTAACTGCTGTAAACATAAGATTATTCTAATCAATCTGGTCATACAAACCTGTTAATCCAGATTACTTTATATTTGCAACATACATACACAGGAATGTGCATGGGGCTAATTTAAGCCATTTCCTCAGTGTATTGCAAGTTAAAATCCAGAACATGCAGAGGAACCAATTGTAAAGTTATTTTTAAATCAAGCTATTTATAATCTCCAAAACAAAAATGAACTGAGAAAACAAAATATTTTACAAGTTTTCCAGCTTTAAGCAAAAATCTATTACTGCACTGATGCATGGCATATATCAATTAAAAACTATTTGCAATCCTGAAATGAAAATATTCACAAACCTGAATCTAGAAGAAAAGGGTTTCACCTTATTTTTAAAGCAGGGATGTATTTTTGCATTGCTGTAGCAGGGTATTTCTTGCTGGGGGACTGGGGTATACGCAGAGAACCAGGTGAATGAAATACCCTGCACGGGTTTACCCCTGTTTTCTGCAAGCCAGCAATGCTGATTGAAGGGAAAGCCTGCAATGTGCTTACATTAAGGATGCAACCAGCCTCCATTCAGGCGCCTCCTAGCCCCGCTGCCTGGGCAGGCTGCGTCTTGCGCATGCGCGCAGGGGGAGGGGGGCGGTCGGCCTAGGCGCCATGTTTCCCCCCCGAGCAGACGTTCCCCCGCACGGCGGGCCTCACCTTCTTGAAACTTGGGTCTCGGGTCCGGTTTCGGAGCCATCAAGTCAAGCCACGTCTTCGGTGCTAAATCCGACTGCCTGTCCAGCCCTTCTCTGCCCCGACCATAATCGCGGTCCGGTCTCGCCCCGCCGCCAGGTTACGCACAGCCACCGAACAACACGACGCCGCGCGGGTGACAAGAAGGGGGAGAGGGGAGTCCTCCGCTCGACGCGGCACGCGAGCGAAATGACGTCAGCGCGGATCATATGTGGCATTGCGCTAGCGCGGCGGCCCCGATGCGCCTTGGGAGATGTAGTTCCATTTATAGAAACAACCTACTGGATGCAAGACATCAAAATCAAGACACACAACACATACAGGATGCTGGAGGAACCCAGCAGGCAGGACAGTCCTGATGAAGGGTCTAGGCCCGAAACGACGACTGTTTACTCTTTTCCACAGATACTACCTGGCCTGCTGAGTTCCTCCAGCATTTTGTGTGTGTTGCTTTGGGTTTACAGCATTGCAGGTTTTCTCGTCTTTGTGCATCAAAATCATGAATCAGATTTAATGTAACGTGAAAATTGTTGACAAACACCAGAACAACAAACCTGAATCTAAAAGAAAAGGTTTTCACCTTATTTTTAAAGCAGGGATGTATCTTTGCATTGCTGTAGCAGGGTATTTCTTGCTGGGGGATTGGGGTATACGCAGAGATCCAGATGAATGAAATACCCTGCACGAAATTCTGAAAATTCAGAAAACAAACACAAAATACTGGAGGAACTCAGCATCCTAATAAGGCCCAAAATGTCAACTTTATTTCTCTCCATAGATGCTGCCTGACCTGAGTTCCTTCAGCATTTTGTAAAATCTATTGTTTTGTGGCAGCAGTACAGTGAAAAGAAATGAAATTACTATAAATTACAGGTATGCACATGTATGCATGGGTGCAATGAAAACCTGCAGCAGCATCACAGGCATACAGCATCAGATCGGCAGCATTCACAGGAAAAACATAGATTATATACATTCATTCATTCACTATGTGACGTAGCTGATCACAGTCCTTCCATGACCATGATTATTCCTGGCAAATGTTTCTACAGAAGTGGTTTACCATTGCCTTCTTCTGGGCAGTGACTTTACAAGATGGGTGACCCCAGCCATCATCAATACTCTTTAGAGATTGTCTGCTTGGCGGTCGTGGTCACATAACCAGGGCTTGTGATATGCAGCACCTTGCCCAAGGATGACCTGCAGGCTAGTGGAGGGAAGGAGTACCATATACACCTCTGTTGGTAGAAACTTATCTCCGCCCCACCACCCTTATTCACAATGCTTACAAGAAAGAGGATCAGGCTGAAGTACAGCTTCTATCCTGCTGTTATAAGACTATTGTGTGGTTCCCTAGTATGATAAGACAGCATCTTGACCTCACAATCTACCTCATTATGGCCTTGCATTTTATCATTTCCGTGCACCACAGTTTCTCTGTAGCTGTTACACTTTATTCTGCATTTTGTTGTTGTTTTATCTTGTTCGATGCACTGTGTAACGATCTGATCTGTATGAACAGTATACAAGACAAGCTTTTCACTGGTCCACAGTACATGTGACAATAACGATCCAACTTCAGTTCAAGGATTAGATTCGCTTAATTTGTCACACGTACATTGAAAACTACAGTGAAATGCATTGTTCGCATCAATGACCGAGGATGTGCTGGGGCAAGTCATGCTTCTGGCGGTAACCTAGCATGCCTACAATTTACTAACCCCTCATCTTTCAAATGTGAGAGAACACTGGAGCACCCGGAGGAAACGCATGTGATCACCAGGGAGAATGTATAAGCTCTTTACTGACATCAGCAGTACTGTCTCCTGCACCTCTTCTGAGGCCTTTTCCCAAGTCCGAGGCACAGAATTAGACACAATACTATGCTGAAAACTTAACCAGTTAATGTTAATGTTTACTTTAACTTCTTTTATGTTGTACTTTATTTATTTAGGTACAGTGCTGAATAGGTCCTTCTGGACCTGTGAGCTGCACCACTTCGAAAATCCAAATTTAATCCTAGCCTAATCCTGGGATAATTTACAATGAGGAATTAACCAACTAACCAGTAGGTCTTTGGACTGTGGGAGGAAACCCACGCAGTCATGGGGAGAACGTGCGAACCACTTACAGACAGCGGTGGGAATTGAACCCAGGTCGCTGGTACTGTGAAGTGTTGTGCTAACCAATACGCTACCGTGCCGTGGTACAGTGAAGGATGCAGATTGCCCCTAAGGAGGCAGTGATCATAACATGATTGAATTCATACTACAATTAGAGAGGGATGTATCAGTATCGCAGTGGAATAAAGGGAATTATGGAGGCATGAGCGAGGAGCTTGCCCAGGTGGATTGGAGGAGGATACTGGTGGGGATGGTGGCAGAACAGAGATGGCTTAACTTTCTGGGAATAGTTCACAAAGTGCAGGATAGATATGTTTCATAGAAGAAGAAGTCCTCAAATGGCAGAGGTAGGCAAACGTGGCTGAAAGGGAAGTTAAGGACTGCATAAAAGCAAAGGAAAGGATATACAAGGTAGCAAAAGTGAGGGGAAAGATGGATGATTGGGAAGCTTTTAAAATACAACAAAAGGCAACTAAAAAGACCATAAGAAAGGAAAAGATGAAATATGAGTGCAAACAAGCCAATAATATAATGCAGGAAACTAAAAGTGTTTTCAGTATATAAAGAGTAAAAGGGAGGTGAGAGTTAGAACACAGAACAATACAGCACAGTACAGGCCCTTCGGCCCACAATGTTATACCAACCCTTAAACCTTGCTTCCCATATAACTCCCCACCTTAAATTCCTCCATATACCCGTCTAGTAGTCTCTTAAATTTCACTAGTGTATCTACCTCCACCACTGAGTCAGGCAGTGCATTCCACGCACCACCCACTCTCTGAGTAAAAAACCTTCCTCTAATATCCCCCTTGAACTTCCCACCCCTTACCCTAAAGCCATGTCCTCTTGTATTGAGCAGTGGTGCCCTGGGGAAGAGGCGCTGGCTGTCCACTCTATCTATTCCTCTTAATATCTTGTATACCTCTATCATGTCTCCTCTCATCCTCCTTCTCTCCAAAGAGTAAAGCCCTAGATCCCTTAGTCTCTGATCATAATCCATACTCTCTAAACCAGGCAGCATCCTGGTAAATCTCCTCTGTACCCTTTCCAATGCTTCCACATCCTTCCTATAGTGAGGCGACCAGAACTAGACACAGTACTCCAAGTGTGGCCAAACCAGAGTTTTATAGGGCTGCATCATTGCCCCGCGACTCTTAAACTCTATCGCTCAACTTATGAAATCTAACACTCCATAAGCTTTCCTAACTATCGGCAGGAGGAGAAGATGACAGCGTGCGCAGCTCTCCGGTGAAATGATATCGTATCTGTTAAATAGGGGCCGTGGACAATTTTGATTTGATGAAGACAGACGTGAAAGCACAGAGGAACATCTGGAGAAATTTCTGAAATGCCTGGTTTCACTGCCGTTGTTACTGTGCGATCGAGACTCTCCGGAGGGAAGGCACCAAAATCTCCAGCTTTGCCTGCTGCTGGCGACCGAGGCTAAGGTCAAAGCATTCAGATAGAGATGGTGCTCGGTACTCGGTGTCAGAGGGCTGATCAGAGCTCGAAGTTTTCGGACTCAGAGTCGGACTGTAGTCGGGCATGGCAGGGAGAGTTTTCTTCCTTCTCCTGTCTGCGTGAGATGAGGGACTTTCAAGAGATTTTGAACTTTTTTACTGTGCCATGGACTGTTCTTCATCAAGTTATGGTATTGTTGCACTGTTGTAACTATATGTTATAATTATGTGGTTTTTGTTAGTTTTTCAGTCTTGGTCTGTCCTGTGTTTTGTGATATCACACCGGAGGAATATTGTATCGTTTCTTAATGCATGCATTACTAAATGACAATAAAAGAGGGCTGCGTGTCCTCATAATCTAATCTAATATAACTACCCTATCTAACTGTGAGCAACTTTCAGGGATCTATGAACATGTACCCCCAGATCCCTCTGCTCCTCCACACTTCCAAGTATCCTGCCATTTACTTTGTACTCTGCCTTGGAGTTTGTCCTTTCTTATTGGACCACTGGAAAATGATGCTGGTGAGGTAGTAATAGGGGACAAAGAAATAGCAGATGAACTTAATGAGTATTTGGAATCAATTTTCACTGTGGAAGACACTGGCAGTGTGCCAGAGGTCCATGAGTGTCAGGGAGCAGGACTGAGTGCCACTGCTTTACAAAGGGAAAGGTGGAAGGCAAACTGAAAGGTCTTAAGGTGGATAAGTCACCTAGACCAGATGGACTACATCCCAGAAACCTGAAAGAAGTTGCTGAAGAGATAACGGATGCATTGATCATGATCTTTCAAGAATTGCTTGATTCTGACATGGTCCCGGAGGACTGGAAAATTGCAAATGTCACTCCACTCTTTAGGAAGGGAGGAAGGCAAAAGAAAAGAAATTACAGGCCAGTTAGCCTAACCTCAATAGTTGGGAAAGTGTTGGAGTCTATTATTAAGGGTGAGGTTTCAGGGTACTTGGAGACTAATGATAAAATATGTCAAGGTCAGCATGGTTTCTGTTAAAGGAAATCTTGTCTGACAAATCTGTTAGAATTCTTCGAGGATGTAACAAGCAGGGTGGACAAAGGAAAGGCAGTGGATGACTTTTACTTGGATTTTCAGAAGGCATTTGATAAGGTGCCACGCAAGAGGCTGCTTAACAAGATAAAATCCCATGGCATTACAGGATAGGTACTGGAATGGCCAGCAGAATGGCTGACAGGCAGGAGGCAGCGAGTGGGAATAAAGGAGGCCTTTTCTGGTTGGCTGTCAGTGACAAGTGGTGTTCCTCGGAGTCAGTATTGGGACCGCTAACTTTTCACACATTGTTTGTCAATGATTTAGATAATTGATGGCTTTGTGGCAAAGTTTGCGGATGATATGAAGATAGGTGGAGGGGTAGGTAGTGCTGAGGAACCAATGTGATTGCAGCAGGACTTAGACAAATTGGAAAAAGGTACAAAAAAGTGGCAGATGGAATACTGTGTTTGGAAATGTATGATAATGCATTTTGGTAAAAGGAAAAATAGTGCAGACTATTACCCAAATGGGGAGAAAATTCAAACATCAGAGGTGCAAAGCAACCTAGGGGTCCTTGAGCAAGACTCCCAGAAGGTTAATTTACAGGGTGAGTCCATGGTAAAGAAGGCAAATGCAATGTTGGCATTTATTTCAAGGGGAATAGAATATAAAAATAAGGAAATAATGCTGAGGCTTTATAAGACACCAGTCAGGCCGCACTTGGATTGCTGTCAACAGTTTTGGGTCCCCTATATCTCAGAAAGGATGTGTTGTCATTGGAGAGAGTCCAGAAGAGGTTCATGAGGATGATTCTGGGAATGAAGGGGTTAACGTATGAGGAACGTTTGGCAGCTTTGGGCCTGTACTCACTGGAATTTAGAGAAATGCCGGGGGATCTCATTGAAAACTACCTAATGTTGAAAGGACTAGATAGGGTGGATGTGGAGAGGAGGTGGACAGCGCAACTGTAGTTGTGAACTTCCCATGAATCAGGACATTTACAAAGACGGGTATGAGAAAAGGGCCCGAAGGATCATTGGGGACCTGAGTCATACTTCTGACTCATGGACGGGGAATACCATCCATCACAAAGGATCCTCGCCATACAAGACGTGCCCTCTTCTCATTACTACCATTAGTGAGGAAATACAGGAGTCTGAAGACATGCTCAACCTTGCCGAAGCGACTTCTTTCCCGCCCGCCATCAGATTTCTGAACACTACCTTGTTACGCTTTTTTTTGCACTGTTTATTAATGTTGCAATATGCCGTAATGTGATGTCTTTGCACTGTTCTGCTGCCGCCGAACACCGATTGCGTTTTCCAGCAGTTTCTCTTTCATTCCGATCCACCCTAGTCATACCACATGCACCATAGATATCAGAATTCTACAAGACGTTTTTAAAAATTACAGCTGTGAGTGTTTAAGGAAGTTCCAAAATGAAGGATCAGATCTGTAAAGTAAAGGATTAGTATTAATATTTACGTAGAAAATAATATAATGGCTGTCAAAACGAACGCCCAACGTGGGGCTCGAACCCACGACCCTGGGATTAAGAGTCCCATGCTCTACCGACTGAGCTAGCCGGGCAGCTATGTATTAAACAGATCTAGCCTCTCTGCTAGTTAATCTGCTCATTGTATCCTGAATTTATTCATGCTCACATCTTTACAATGAGATAATGAGGCAGACCCGCTGATGTCTGAGCAACACACACAAAATACCGGAGGAAATCAGCAGTCCAAGCAACGTATAGGGGGGAAAAGTATAGGCGACGTTTCGGACTGATTCCTGCCCAAGGGTTTCAGGCGGAAACGTCGATTGTACATTTTCCTATTGAGACTGCCTGGACTGCTGAGTTCCTCCAGCATTTTATGTATGTTGCTCAAATTTCCAGCATCTGCAGGTTTTCTCTTATTTCCGCTGAAGTCTGAGCCAGAGTTTTTCCAACTTCAACTTCCACTTCCGGCTTCTGGCCCGCTATCTTCCTACCTGAGCTGAAATGTAATTACTGATAGTAACAATTCCTGCTGGATACTGCCGCTCCCGCGCAATCTCAGGCACCGGGATGAGGTCAGACTGTGCCGATTTCAGCAGTGCTTATCTCCTGCTACCACCAGTCTTTCCCTCCAATAGCGACCCTCTTTACGTTGGTGTCAACTATACCTCAGCGGGGTTTTGTTTCTGAAACACTGGGCTATCAGTCAGTGTTTACCATCATAGTCATAGTCATACTTTATCATCTGCAGAGAAGCAATGGAAAGCAGACTAGCAACAGCATTATAGGCACATGGTATCAGATTCTCAATAGTCACAAGAAAAACATAAACGAAACGTAGATGATACATATTTTTTTCTAAGAAGACAAAGAAAGCAGAAGTTCTCTGTAGTGCAAAGATTCAAGATGATTTAATGTAATTTCCAGTACATAAGTGTAAAGTAGAACAAAAGAATAGTTGCTCTGGACCCAATGCAGTACAAAAAAAAAACACATAGGATAAAGAACACAATTATTAAAATAAAAAAAAACAATAAATATAAATACAAAAGATACCTTATACATAGATTGACTGTGTGTGATATAAAGTGACGCTAGGCCCAGGGAATTCCATACATAAGGTGACAGACAGGAAATGATATAAATTAGATTAGATTATGAAGACACGCAGTCCTCTTTTGTTGTCATTTAGTAATGCATGCATTAAGAAATGATACAATATTCCTCCGATGTGATATCACAAAACACAGGACAGACCAAGACTGAAAAAACTAACAAAACCACATAATTATAACATCTCGTTACAACAGTGCAACAATACCATAACTTGATGAAGAAGTCCATGAGCACAGTAAAAAGTTCAAAGTCTCTCAAATGTCCCACATCTCACGCAGACGGGAGAAGGAAGAAAAACTCTCCCTGCCATGCCCGACCACAGTCCGACACTGGGTCGTCTGAAAACTTCAAGCCTCCGATCAGCTCTCCGACACCGAGTATCGAGTACCATCTCTATCTGAATGATTCAACCTCAATCTTGGTTGCTAACAGCAGGCAAAGTTGGGGATTTTGGGGAATTAGATTCAACTTTATTGTCATTGTGCTGAGTACAGATACAAAGCCAATGAGATGCATTTAGCATCTGACCAGAAATGCAAAGAATAGTGTTATTTACAAAATAACTGCGAATAAAAAGTAAGTGCTACAGCACACAAATATAGAAGTACCGAGACAGTACAATATGGGTGCAATACTGCTTAGCGCTGTGATGTGAGGTTCAGCAGGGTCACAGCTTCAGTGAGGAAGCTCTTCCTGTGCCTGCTGGTGTGGGAGCAAAGGCTCCTGTACCGCCTATGGGATGGGAGAAGAGTAAAAAGTCCATGGTTTGGGTGAGATGCATCCTTGATAATGCTTTTCACCCTGTCCAGGCAGCGTTTATGGTAGATGTTCTCAGTGGTGGGCAACTGGGTGCCAATAATCCGCTGGACAGTTTTCACCACACGCTGGAGTACTTTGCTGTCCGATACAGGACAATTGCCATACCACACTGAGATGCAGTTGGTGAGTATGCTCTCAATGGTACAGGGGTAAAAGTCCGTCAGTATCCTGGGACAGAGGTGAGCTTTCTTGATGCTCTGCAGGAAATAAAGGCACTGTTGCGCCTTTTTGATCAGGATGGAGGAGCTCAGTAGTGGTTGTTGAGAATGTGGTGGGGCGGATTAGTGGGTAGAGGTGTTGATCAGCCTTACTTCTTGGGGAAAATGAGAGAGTTTTTGAGTCTCGTGGTCCTGGCGTGGATACTGCAGAGCATTCTCCCTGATGGGAGTGGGACAAGCAGTCCATGAGCAGTGTGGGTGGAATCCTTCATGATGTTACTGGCCCTTTTTCCAGCACCTTTCTGGATATATGTTCTTGATGGCAGTGATGCATTGAACAGTTTTGACTACCCATTGTCGAGCCTTCCTGTCCTCCACAGTGCAGTTTCTGTGCCAGCATGTTAGAATGCTCTCTACTGCACATCTGTAGAATGATGTGAGTATAGAAGTGATCAAAGTGGTCATTGTGTCACTAAACTGTAGCGATTAAGGCTTTGGTGGTTGAGGATGGTGTTCCTGAACCTTCAGGCTTCTGTACCTCTTGCCTGATGGTACCTGCAAGAAGATGCCATTCCACGTTAACCCAATGATACTCTCAGAACAGCACTGCAGTAGACGATCTCAGCCCGAAACATCAACTCTCCACTTCCCTCCACAGATGCTGCCAGTCCTGCCGCGTTCCTTCAGCATATTGTGCATTGCTTCAGAATCACGTTTCCTATCACGGATTTATGTGGTGAGAAATTTGTTGTTTCGCGTCCAGCAATAAGGTGTAAAGGCATAAAAATGATCAGAAATTACAAAGTAGTGTTCATGGGTTCATGGACCATTCAGAAATCTGACAGCAGAGGGGTAGAAGCTGTTCCTGAAACATTGAGTGTGTGGCTTCAGGGTTCCATGCTGACCAACAGGCTGGAGGGTTCACCCATGTCTTTAACCTCTTGCTTTGACATTCTGACTTACCCACCTGCTTCAAGCAGGTTTCAATCGTACCAGTGCCTAAGATAAACATTGTAACCTGCCTCAATGACTATCGTCCAGTAGCACTTACATCCACGGTGATGAAGTGTTTTGAGAGATTGGTGGTGTCACATATTAGCTGTTACCTGAGAAGCAACGTGGATCTGCCCCAGTTTGCCTACCGCGGAAACAGGTCCACACCAGGTGCCATTTCACTGGCTCTTCACTCAACCCTGGAACATCTGGGCAGCAAAGGTGCTTAAATTACAGCACTCTTTATCAACTACAGCTCTGTATTCAATACTTCCATCTCCTCAAAAAGAATCGATAAGCTTGGTTTTACTGATATCAGACTTATTTAATATGTCTCATCATTTTTTGAGATGCATCATTCCAACATTTGAGAGGAAAAATATCAATGTCTGTTACTTGTTGAATGTATTTTTTAAAAGTTTGATTCTGTATCATATTAATCTACATATGTGTATGATGCCTCTATTTCAAATAGAGTTACAGGGGAAACGTGCCTGGAAAATGAACAAGTGAAATTCGATTAGGACTTCGTGTTTCACTATTCTGATTTGTGACATTAATAGTAACATGCAATCGGGCAAAACTTCGGTAGTTCAGTAGAAATGGTGAAGTGAATTACTGAAATATTGTAGATTTACCCATATAAATTTATAATTAAATCAGTTAAAGCTTTACAAAGTGTTTTTTTCTGACTTTCAACTTAAGAATTAAGAAAATAATGCTATCAATGAAATGCTCAAATGAAAAAAAAAACAACTAATCAATAAGCTTCAGGACCCAGGTCTCAATACCTTCTTGTGCAACTGGATCCTCAGTTTACTCACTTCCTAATCAGTTTGGATTCTCAACAACATCTCCACCCCAAACTCGATCAGCACAGGTGCACCACAAGGCTGTGTGCTTGGCCCCCTGCTCTCCTCACTTTACACTTATGACTGTGTGGCTAAGCACAGCTCCAATGCCATTCAAGTTTACTGATGACGCCACTGTCATTGACCAAATCAAAGGTGGTGATGAGACAGGCATATGGGAGGGAGACTGAAAATCTGGCTGAGTGGTGCCACAGCAACAACTTCCCACTCAATGTCAGCGAGACCAAGCAGCTGATTATTGGCTTCCAAGAGGAGGAAACTGGAGATCCATGAGCCAGTCCTTATCAGGGGTTCAGAGGTGGAAAGGATCAGCAACTTTAAATTCCTCTGTGTATTAGCTCAGAGGACCTTCCCTGGACCTGGCATGTAAGGGCAATTGCAAACAAAGCACGGCAGATCCTCTACTTCCTTGGAAGTTTCTGAAGATTCAACATGACACCTAAAACTTTGACAAACTTCTATAGATGTGTGGAGGACAGTATATTGACTGATTGCATCACATTCTGGTATGGAAACACCAATTCCCTTGAATGGAAAATCCTACAAAACAGTCGTGGATGTAGCTCAGTCCAGCACGGGTAAGGTCCTCCAAGCCACTGATCACCTTTACATGGAGCGTAGTTGCAGCAAAGCTGCATCCATCATCAGGGACTACTCACCTCCCACCCCAGCTCATTCTCTCTTCTTGTTGCTGCCATCATGAAGAAGATATGAGATAGCTAGGCGGGAGGAGAAGATGGTGGCGCGACGCCATGCGCACAGCTCTCTGGTGAAATGATATCATATTTGTAAGTAGGATGCCATGCACAATTCTGATTTGATGGAGACAGACGTGAGAAGCAGAGGAACATCTGGAGAAATTTCTGAAATGCCCGGTTTGCTGCCGCTGCTACTGTGTGATCGAGAATCTCCGGAGGGAAGGCCCCAAAATCCCCAGCTTTGCCTGCTGCTGGCGACCGAGGCTGAGGTCGAAGCATTCGGCAGAGATGGTGCTTGGTGCTCGGTGTCGGAGGGCTGATTGGAGCTTGAAGTTTTCAGATGACTCAGAGTCAGACTGTGGTCGGGCATGGCAGGGAGAGTTTTCTTCCTTCTCCTGTCTGTGTGAGATGTGGGACTTTCGAGAGACTTTGAACTTTCTTACTGTGCCATGGCCTGTTCTTCATCAAGTTATGGTATTGTTGCACTGTTGTAACTATAATTATGTGGTTTTTGTTAGATTTCAGTCTTGGTCTGTCCTGTGTTTATGTGATATCACACCGGAGGAATATTGTATCATTTCTTAATGCATGCATTACTAAATGACAATAAAAGAGGACTGTGTGTCTTCATAATCTAACCTCCAGGTTCAGGAACAATTATTATCACTGAACCTTCAGAGTCTTGAACCAGTGGAGGGATAACGTCACTCAACTTCTCTAGCATCATCACTGAACTGTTCCCACAACCTATGGACTCACTTTCAAGGACTTTTCATCTCCTGTTATTTATATTTAATATTTATTTATTTATTATTTCTTTCTTTTTGTATTGGCATTGTTTTGTCTTTTGCACCCTGGTTGAACACACATGTTGGTATGCTCTTTCTTTCTTTTCAAATCTTTTTTTGTTATATTATACAGGAAAAATAACATGAGTACTTTGAAGTAACAACACTTAACAATGCCTCAAAAAAAATTATCTTAAAGATTGAAAAAAAATTTTGCGATAACAAAAAAAACCTACTAAGCAGAAAAGTGAGAGAAAAAAAAGAACCCATTGGGTGTACAACCCCGGAATCATGCGTCATACAAAAAGCTTCTAAAAATAAACGTCAAACCGCCAGCAGGAAAAGAAAATATATTTAAAAATTTACAATTAGATCATGGAAAAATTATATCAATTAACTCAAATGATCATAACGAGCAAATGAGCCCCATCTTTTCTCAAAATCAAATTAAGCTTCAAAGGTTCGACTTCTAATTTTCTCCAAACTAAGACATAGCAGTTGGTATGGTCTTTCATTGATTCTGTGTTGCCCTTAAGGCATTTATTTAACTTTGTTGGGTCTACGCTTTAAATGATTTGTTTGTAACTATTTTCTAGTTAAAGTTAAAGGTTGATAATTAAGTTACAGTATAACAAAGGTAAATACATTGTCTGTGGTTTAGCGCGGATATGACGTCACTTCCGGTTTCGCCGGTTCTTGTGCGTAACCCGCGGTTCGGAGAAGGTGTGAAGGCGGGTGCTGTGCGTGCGGCGCGATAGTGAAGAGCTCCGTGTCTACCCACGAAGAAACGTTATAGAAGCATCGCCGTAAGTTCATAAGACTGTATTTGAAGTAAAGATATTAACGCGGTTTCCGTTAAGGAAGCGGCGGTTGGGGCGGCGCGCGTGCCGGCTTTTCAATTTCAAGCGCGGGGTGGGCTCGAGCCCGGCGGCGGTTTGACGAGACCCCTCTCGCCCGCTACTCGAGGGCGGCCGGAGACTCTCGCTAAAAGCAGAGAGCGCCTGGTCTCCAGCTCTATATGTTTGTATTTTTTAATCAACAGTTTTCACCATACGATGTTAATGTGGAAGAGTGCACAGTAAATGGTTAACCTCACTACGACTCTGTCTACATTGGCTCCGATTTAACTTGGTGTTTAGTCAGAGTTTCAACACACTGAACCAGAACACTACAGATTCTGTTATATTTATTATTCTATTGTGGATTTATTGAGTATGCCCGTAAGAAAATGAATCTCATGGTTGTATATGGTGACATTTATGTACTTTGATAATATATTTACTTTGAATTTGGAACTGTACTTCCTAATGATGAGAATTGAGGAGAATTAATGAGAAGAGGCAATGTCTCAGAAGGTGAGGTACTTTAATGAGGAATTGTCATCTGAAGATGTCCTCAGTGGCTGGGAGGGTTGTGCCTGTGATGGAGCTGGGTGAGCCTGCAATCCTCTGCAGCCTCTTGCAATCCTCTCCACACCAGATGGTGATGCAAACCTCAGGAATGCTCTCAGCCAAACATCTATCAAAATTTGCAAGGCTTAGGTGATGTATTGAATCTCCTCAAACTACTAAGGAAGAATTAGTATTAAAGTTAGTTTGTTATTGTCATATGTGCAAAGATACAGTGAAAAGCTTATCTTGAATACTGTTTCTAACACATTTAACGTGTCAAATGATTTACTTAATGTGAAATACATTAAAATAATGAAATTAAGTGAAGTGAGATAGAAAGACATGATGCTGGAGGAGCTCAGGGGATTAGGGAGCATCTGTGTAGTGAAATGGACAGTCCTCGTTTCGGATTGACTGTCCATTTCCCTCCATAGATGCTGCTCATCCTGCTGACCCATTTATATGGAGCACTGCCACAAGAAAGCAACATCCATCAGCAAGGACCTCCACCACCCAGGCCGTGCTGTCTTCTCACTACTACAAGCGTAAGAGGTACAGGAGCCTTAGATCCCCCACCAGCAGGTTTAGGAATGGTTATTACCCTACAACCATCAGGTCCCACACGATCAGGTTCAGGAACAGTTATTACCCCTCAACCATCAGGTCCCACACCACCAGGTTCAGAAACAGTTATTACCCCTCAACCATCAGCTCCCACACCACCAGGTTCAGGAACAGTTATTACCCCTCAACCATCAGGCTCCTGAACCACTGTGGATAACTTCACTCACCTCAGCAAGGAAGTGACTCCACAATCTACAGACTCACTTTCAAGGACTCTACAACCCAGTATTATTTATTTAATGTTTCTATTATTTGCACGATGTCTCTTCTTTTGCACATTGGTTGTTTGTCAGTCGTTGTTATTATGGTTCTTCATAAATTCTGTTGTATTTCTTTATTTTTCCTGTGTATGTCTGCAGGAAAATGAATTTCAGGGTTGTATATGGTGACAGATATGTACTTTGATAATAATTTTATTTTGAACTTACTTTGCACTTCTTCCAAGTTAATTTTGGTTTTATTTTGTTTCATTCCTGCCTGTGGCCATCAAACTTTACAGCTTCTCCCTTGGAGGGTCAGACACCCTGAGCCAATAGGCTGGTTCTGGACCTATTTCCTGGCATAATTTACATATTACTATTTATGGTTTTATTACTATTTATTATTTATGGTGCAACTATAACGAAAACCAATTTTCACCGGGATCAATAAAGTATGACTACTCCTACTACTACTACTACTTGCTCCAGATTCCAACGTCTGCGCCTCCCGCGTCTCCGTCGGCAAGACAATTGTGTGTTAATAGATCTGCCGCCGCCAGAGGGCTCCCAACTCCAGAACGATCCCTCTCCCTCTCCCTCCCTCCCTCTCACATTGAGGAGAGAGAGTGTGTGTGTGTTTGTGAGATGGAGAGAGGAGATAGATTTAGATAGTATATAACGTGTAAATGCCTCAGCAAACATCTTGAAAGGGGTTCACAGAAAAATACTTCTTTATGCGTTATACATCAAATACGCTCAGGTCCCAGCTTGAAATAGTGTCATATGGTCATAGAACACTACAGCTCAGAAACAAGCCCTTCAGACCGTCTAGTCCCTGCCGAACTGTAATTCTATTGAATCACACCTGGACCATAGCCCTCCATACCTCTCCCATCCATATACTTATCAAAATTTCTCTTAAATCTTGCAATGAACCTGCATCCAGCGCACTGGCAGCTCGATCCACACACTCTCACCATCCCTCTGGGTGACGAAGTTCCCCCCTCAGGTTCCCCTTAAATATTTCTTCTTTCACCCTTAACCTATGACCTCGCTCAACCTCAATGGGGAAAACCCTATCTATGCCCCTCATATTTAATCGGCAGCTGGCGGACTTGCTGCGTCCTTGTTTGGCAGTCATCAGTAGAAAGATCGGCAAGTCCCCTAGCCGGCCGGCGGCACAAACCATCGAGTTTGGGGATAACAATTCTCAAAGCTGAGGAGCCGTCTCCGTGAAACTTCATCCCGTACAGGCTGCAGTTGTTGGCGCCGGACGTCGGGAAACAGTTGTAAATCCACACTGTAGCGTTCAAATATTTAAGTTACGGAAATTAGACACATTAGAATCCACAGTCTAGTCAAAACTGGGTTTTAATAGTCGCTGAAGTTAACCTTCATCTCCCCCAAACTTCTGTTTCATACAATTAGGATTTAGGATTCAGAATCAGGTTTAATATCAACTGGCATATGGCGAGAAATTTGTTGTCTCTACGGCAGCAGTGCAATGGAATACATAGCAAAAGAAAAAAACACGTGAGTTACAGTAAGTATATATTAAATAGTTAAATTAAATACGTAATGGAAATAGTTAAATTAAATAAGTAATACAAGCAGCTAAATTAAGTAAGTACTTTAAGATCGTTTATTGTCATTCTTCAATACACGGGTGTAAAGGTGAAGATATTATCGTTAATCTGGATCCGATGTAAAATAAAAACACAATAAGATAAACATAATAAATATAATTACAAAAGCGATGCTGTAAAACGCAATGTACAAGTAACTTCTAAAAACACAGACAGATTGTATGTACGTTCCCGATTAGCCAGGATATCAGAGGGTAGGGGGTGAAAGCAGGGGACTGGGGATGACTGGAAGAATTGGATCAGCCCATGATTGAATGGCGGAGCAGACTCGATGGGTCGAATGGCCAACTTCTGTACTTGTATCTTATGGTTTTATAAAGTGATGCTAGATGATGTGGATGAAGTGGGCGGGGGGGGGTGATAGCGGGTGGGGGTGTTGATCAGCCTGACGGCTTGGGGAAAGTAACTGCTTTGAGTCTGCTGATCCGGGCGTGGATGCTACGTAACCTCCTCTATTGATGGGAGCAGTAAAATAGTCCATAACAGAATATAACATCAGAACAGAGGGAAGACTGTCGTTCCATCTAATTATTTATAACAATAATCAAACTATTAAGACCATTTGCCAAATATTAACAGGTTTTCCCTTTTACAAGGCAGGGCGCCACAGATCATGTTGTACATTGTCCTATTGGAAACGATTACTGAACGGAATGAAATCAAATTAAATATTCAAGCGTTAGTGATAGAATTTGATATACTTTTATGATTTTAAAATTAACATTCTACAACATGTCTAGCTCTGTTTGTTATATTAGCAATCCAAGAGCACTTTTTATTTCTTTACGCTTCGGGGAACGACTGAAGATTCCCGTGCCGCCGAGAATCTGCCTCGGAGAAGCCCTCGGGTTCACTCACAGCACGACGCAATTCAATTGCACTTGGAGCTCTTTCAATCCTCCACATAAAAGCACCGAAGGTATGGGGCTTGATCTCCCTCCCACCCCTCATGTCTAAGCAGAGCGGGAAAAATGCAGTTATTCTCCCGCACTCCGAGTCTGATGAATTTGCCGATTATAAATTATCTTTAAAAGTACATCTAAGAAGTAAAGTTCGACTCTGTAACGTTGCAAGGAAAGCGAAAAGCGATTGCAATCTCCAAAGCGAGAAGATGCCGGTTTAGCCTCGCTGGATTTGCTGTCTCAAATGCTCAGGTGTTGGACATTATCTGAGTTGGTTCGCTCTTTCTAAATGGTTATTCCGCATAGCGTTTGTCCAGTAGTTAATAACTGTGATGAAGTCCCCAATACCTTCCCACCACCAGCCTCCCGAGATAGTTGGTTAGTTAGGCTTCGGCTCCGTGCTGCCGTTGGTTGCACCGTTTTCACACATACTGTGGGAATCCGAGTCTGGGCTGTAGCGAGCGCTCTCGATAATATCCAGGGGAATCCCGACTTGGATGTGCGTGGATTCCCGATTGACAGGGCCAGAGAAAGGTCGTATTGCAACCTTGCGAGCCAGAGCCGGCGTGGATATCTTCCAAAAGATCTTTTTCATGGATTTCCTGAACTCTCTTCTCATTAAGCAATACAGCACAGGGTTCAGGCAGCTGTTGGTGTGCGCCAAGCACACAGTGACGGGGAAAGCATAGGTCTGCAAGGAGTAGTATGTGTTGTCCCAAGGTATGACGTTGAGTTTGACCAGGACGCCCCAAAATGTTATCAAGTGATTGGGTAGCCAACAGCAGAAGAAGGCAAGCATAACGATGGTGATGGATCTGGTTACTCGGGACTTTCTCCTGGGGTTGCTGGCACCAATGTGTTGATGTCTCAGGAACCTGATCAGGAGCAAATAAGACAAGGACAAGATGACTAGCGGCAGGATGAAGGCCAGGATGATCATCTGGATGTGGTACAGCGCCAGCCAGTATTGTCCATCGTCCGGGAAGTCCAGCAGACAGAGTTTCTCGCCGGCAGTGGTGCTGACGGTGGCGAAGACGGCGGTGGGCAGCGTGGTCAGGCCGGCGGCGGCCCAGAGTAGCGCACTGACCCATTTGACGGTGCAAGACAGCCGGCTATTCCTTGCCTTCAGAGCCGAAGCCACTGACCAGTAACGGGCGATGCCCATCGCTGTCAGGAAGAAAACGCCCGCGTACATGTTCATGACCGTCACCGACTGGATGATTTTACACATGGCATCTCCAAAGGGCCAGCTGAAGTCCAAGGCTGTGTCCACTGCCCAGAACGGAAGGGTCAGGACGAACTGGAAGTCAGTCGCCGCCAGGTTGAGAATGAAGACACAGATGGTGGACTTGCTGCGCCCTGGTTTAGCCTTCATCAGCAAAAAGACCAGCAAGTACCCAACTAGGCCGACGGCGCAAACCATCGAGTAGGTGATGGAGATGAAGATTCTCAAAACGTGAGAGCCGTCTCCGTGAAACGCCATCTCGTACATGCTGCAGTTATGGGCGCCAGACACTAGAGTACAGTTGTAAATCCACAACGTAGCGTTCAACACCAAGTCATCCATCTCTTCCAACCTGCTGCGTTCGACTGGCGCCAGGCTTGCGAATGAGATTATAACCCAACTCACTCCCGGTGCTTAGCAAAATTAAAGAACCCAAGGTAAGATCTTTGGCTGATGGTGCGGTGTGCAGTTCGGCCCCAGACCTGACCACAGGGTCCCGGAGGCACCTGGGCAGCGGTTGGTTCTCTAGTCCTCTGAGGACAAGGCGTTTGAATTAAGTCAACCTGTACGGCCCGCCCTTTTCCTTGCTCCCATTGGCCTTTCCTTGGCGGATTCTGCGCAGCCACTGGTCCTCGATACATCAATCAGGCGGCAGGCTTTGGCAGGAGGGGCATTTACCCCACGACGCATGCACTTTGCCACTGTCCAGGGTGCTGAAGCTCCAACGATCGGGAAGAGAAAAGATCTTCGCATTTTCAGAGGAAAATTCCTTACTTTATTATTCATTTACTTCTGTTTGTTTTTTTGGAAAGATAGTTACTAAACGTGGGAGTGTTTCAAAAGGACAGGGTGAAGAAGGGTTCTTGTGTTTCGGGGCTCCCAACCTGTTGTACTGCTTTAGAATGACACGGGTACGAGCAAGTCATAGCCTTTCACTGGGGCACTCACTTCGCCCGAGGGCAGAGTGACGAACGAAATTCCTTTGCTCAAGTAAATATTATCACACATTAGGAGCCGAGAAGGGGGAATTTACAGTAAGTGCGCCGTCTCACTGAATCCACGCCGAGGGCGATTCTTCTTAATTCCCCGACGTGAATTTAGGTTCAGTTTAATACTGCAGTTGAATAGGAAAGGTGGTCGTAATTCGAAACGGAATCTATACTCCGTGTTCAGTGATTGGAAAACAGCTTGTACGCGAACGGTGGAGATTTGGCAGACAGAAACCATCCAGCGAAACGAGCCTCGACACCAGTAACAATTCAGACCACAGAATTATTATTATCATCTTAATCCCGCAATAATTATCACGGGAAGAAGCGCAAAATAACAGTACATTTCCTTATAGATATCCGGGGATGTTTTTCTCTGCATCTGAACATATTATGTCTCCCTGCGGGATTACCGTTCCATAATATCCCAATAACCTAATGTTTGGTGTGTTCAGTACCGATCGGTGCCTTCTAGAGTGTTACAGCCCTTCGGCCCAACTCGTTTGTGTCGACCAAGATCTAAACTCAGTGGCCACTTTATTTGCTATCTCCTGTACCTAATAAAGTGACCACTGAATATATGTCCGTAATCTTCTGTCCTATAGACCATTCATTTCAAGGTCTGACGTGTTGTGCATTCAGAGATGCTCTTCTGCTCATCATTGCTGTAACACGTAGTTATTTGAGTTACTGTTGCCTCCCTGTCAGCCTGAACCAGTCTGGCCATTCTCCTCTGACTTCTCTCATTAACAAGGTGGTTTCACCTACAGAACTGCCACTCACTGGATTTTTTTTGTTGTTGTTTTTCGCACCATTCTAGAGATTGTTGTGCTTGAAAATCCCAGGAAATCAGCAGTTTCCAAGATCCTGAAACCTCCCCTTCTGGCACCAACAATCATTCCATGGTCAAATTCACTTAGATCACGCAACTAAACCCCTTGAACATGTCTGCATGCTTATTTTTTTTTGTATGGCACAGAAACAGGCTGTTTGGTCTATCTAGTCCAGGCCGAAACAATTTAAACTGCCTACTCCCATTGACCTGCACAGGGACCATAGACTTCCATATCCCTACTATCCACGTACCTATCCAAACTTCTCTAAATTGTTGAAATCGAGCTCTCATACACCACTTAAGCTGGCAGCTCATTCCACACTCTCATGACCCTCTGAGTGAAGAAGTTTCCCGTCATGTTTCCCTTAAACTTCTCACCTTTCACCCCTTATCCATGACTTCTGACTGTAGTCCTACCCAATCTCAGTAAAAAAAAGACTGCTTGCACTTACCCTAGCTATACCTCTCATAATTTTGTATACTTCTATCAAATCTCTGCTCAATCTTTTACCTTCTGAAGTATACAGCCCTAACCTACTCAATCATTCAATCTTTCCTTATAATTCATCTTCTGTACTCAATAAATTGATTTATGAAGGCCAACGTGCCAAAAGCTTTCTTTATGAACCTATCTACCTGTGATGCTTTTATGCATTCATTTGCCACCACATCTCTCTAGCTATCCATCCTATAGGATGATGATGGTTCCTTTCAGTTAGAAAGGAACTGCGTGTGCGTGAGTGGATTTTAGGTGGGTAGGGGGTTGCACAGGTCCAGACCCACCCTCTTGACATCCCCTCCCAGATCCAGTGGCATGGTGGGGTCCAAGATGGCTGGGGGAAGTTCTGTTGCAGTGAATGGCCAGACCAAGCTTCGATGCAGGGGATGCCCTTTCCGCGCTTCACGGCATGTGTGTGCTAGATGGCTGTTGACCCTACAAGGGTTCATCCGCCCTTTGACAGGTCGTGCTTTTTGTCTTGCAGGGTGTCTAGCCACCCTCCTCACCAGGCAAGCCTGATGGGAGAGCAGGTTTAGTCGCCGACCACCCGACCATGCGACAGGTAGTACTGGGTTACATGGTACCAGTAGCACCCAGACAAGTGACCTGACAGCACATGATTGTTGTCATTGCTACATGATTGGATATTTGCATTAAAGAGCAGGTGTACGGGTGTACCTATATAGAGGCTATTGGGTGGAAACTGGTCCCACTTGCCCAGGTGTCAGGCTTTCAAGTCCATTCGTTCAAGTTTTCTTCTGTTTCTGTTAGTGTGTTTTGTTCAAATGCCACTCCAGTGAGTAATGAAATATCATCTGTGGTCATACTTAAGTGCTGAAACGTGGGTCCCATTTTGGCCGAGCACTCTCCGGGGCAGAGGAGATTTCAGTGACCCTCCTCCATTGAATCGCAAACCCAGGCCCCGGCAAGGGGTTTTGGAGGTTCGAATGCTCATGAGAAGATGTACAGGGACAAATCTGTTATGTCTGTCAAGTCAACACCCTGAAACGATGTTTGGGGTAACAGGGATAATTGGCTGATTTTCAGCTATTTGTACGCTGACAGACCATGTGAATAAAAAGGAACAAGATGATGGAGGAACTCTGAGGGTCAAGTAGCATCTGTAGAGGAAGAGGGATGGACTCATTTTGGGACCCTTCATCAGGATGAGATTGCAGAGAGGAGATGGCTGGTATAAAAGGGAGAGCGGGAAGGAGGAGGTAGGAGCTGGATTTGGAATTGGTTTATTATTGTCACCTGTACTGAGAGACAGTGACTGTGCAGCAGCATTTGCGGGCTGCCCCCCCGCACATGTTTGGTTGCCAACGCAAAATGACGCATTTCACTGGATGTAGACGTGACAAGTAAATGTGGATCAGAAATCCGAAAAGCTTATCTTGCATACAATTCATAGGGGTCAGATCATTACACAGTGCGTGGAGGTTATTTTATAGGCATTCGTTAGTCTTGTGAGACCATGGATTTGCGCCTTGGAAGGTTTCCAGGGCGCAGGCCTGGGCAAGGTTGTATGGAAGATCGGCAGTTGCCCATGCTGCAAGTCTCCCCTCTCCACACCACCGATGTTGTCCAAGGGAAGGGCACTAGGGCCGATACAGCTTGGCACCAGTGTCGTCACAGAGCAATGTGTAGTTAAGTGCCTTGCCCAAGGACACAATATGTTGCCTCAGCCAAGCCTCGAACTAGCAACCTTCGGATCACTAGACCAATGCCTTAACCACTTGGCCACACGCCAACATGGAGGTAGAAGAATGTAAAACAATAAATGCAGAATAAAGTGTAAAAGCTAGTGAGAAAGCACAGTGCAGGTAGGGTCAAGCTTATAATGAGGTAGATTATAAAGTCGAGTTCATCTTGTTCTAGAAAACCATTAAATAGTCTTAGACCAGTGAAGTAGCCTTGCAAATTAAAAAAAGAAATACCTATTGATTGAAAGAAGGCCAGGAAAGATGTCCTGGTCAATGCCCACCCAGAGTCAAATCCAAAAACGAGAATCAGAATCAGGTTTACTATCGCTGATTTATATCATGAAATCTGTTGTTCTGCAGCAACAGTACAGTGCAAGACATAAAAACACTATGTTAAAAGAATAAAGAAAACGTGTAAAAGAGGAACAGTGAGGTAGTCTTCATGGGTTCATTGTCCATTCAGAAATCTAATGATGGAGGGGAAGAAGTTGTTCCCAAAACTTTGAGAGTGAGTCTTCAGGCTCCTGCCGCTCCTCTCTGACGGTGGTAATGAGAAGAGGGCATGTCCCAGATGGTGAGGACCCTCAGTGATGGACCATCTCTTGAAAAGTTTCTGAATGGTGCGGGGGGGGGGATTGTGCCAGCAATAAAGCTGGCTGAGTCTACAACCCTCTACGGTTTATGTGATCCTGTGTATTTGAGCCTCCATACATACAGTGTATTCCTGCACATTCTGTCTAGGTATCATGCCTTGGACTGTCTATCTGGGGGTACCAGAGCCCCCCAGGTTCCAATGCACATTCTCCTCAGATTACTAGTTGACTATTTTCACTTGTGTCTTGTTTTAGTTACGGTTCCCCTGTGCCTTGTCTTGTTCGTCTGTTTAAATTTCTTCTGTATTGTTCATCTTTGTTGAGTCCTGAGTTTACTGATGTTCTGTGTGTAGTGAATCTCAAGTCCTAACCCATATTCTCTACTAACCAAACCCCAAGTGAAGATTCTTGGTTCAACTCCATTCTTGTCTCGGGTCTCCTCTGCACTTGGGTCCACCTGGTCTGTCTTCCCTGGTAGTCCACTGTCTAAAGATATGGAACTTCACCACAGCAACCCCAGCTCAAACCCAGTCTGCCAACCACTCATAATACACTAGGTACCTAATAATTTTATACATTTCTACTTGGACTCCATTCTTCCACAGAAAGCAACTCCGTTCTATCCAATTTCTGCTCTAACAATAGGCATCAGACCTGAAACATTAACTCTGTTTCTCTCTCCGCAATTGCTGTCTGACTTGTTGAATGTTTCTGTTTGTGTATGCAATGTTTACCTCAGCTAAAACCTTCCAAGTCCTAGTAATTTTGTTTTACTTTTCTAATTCACTTCATTAGTTTGATTCATGACTTGAAGACATTTACTTGATATCTATTTACTGCTTGCTATTTCTCAGCAAAGATTGAAGATTTTTGTAAAAGATTGGCTTATTTGTCACTTGAACACATACTACCTGTTCAGTCTCCTGCCAACTGGTAGGGGATACAGAAACATCTTAGCCAAAGAAGTAAGACTGAAAAACAGCTTCTTCCCAAGGGCTGTTAAGCAGCTGAATGCTACACCCTGGCTTGCCACTGGCCTTGAGTGTTATGGACTATTGAAGTCACTTGTTGCATGCAAAGATGAAATTTGTTTTAAATTAAGCCATACACCGTGTATTATAAATACCTATTTTGCACAGACAGGAGCAGTACACAATCTCATTGCCTTGGGCAATGGCCATGAAGTTCCATTCTATTCTACACTGATTGAAACATACAGTGAAACGCGTCACTGCATCAGCAACCAGCACAATTCGAGGACTGTCCTGGGGGCAGCCCGCAAGTATTGCCATTCTTCTGCTGCCAATGTAACGTGCCCACAGCTTGCTAACCCTCACCCGTATGTCTTTGGAACATGGGAGGAAACTGGAGCACCGGGCTGAAACCTGCCTTGTCAAGGGGAGAACTGCTAACTCCTAACAGACAGCGATGGAAAGTGAACCCCGATCACTGCCACTGTAAAGTGTCATGCTAGTCGCTGTACAACCACACTTAGTATTCCTAACTCTCTCTTGATTTAAGAGATTTATCATACGCATACACATTCATTTAATTAAACAACTGTACTAGTGGTAATTAACTTTCGTTTTGTCACCAAAGACTTATAAATTTCTATAGATGTATGGTGAATTCTGACTGGTTGCATCATCTCTTGATATGGAGGCTCCAAAGCACAGGATCACAAGAGGCTGACGAGGGTTGCAGACTCAGACAGTTCCATCACAGGCACTGCCCTCCCCACCTCTGAGGAGTTTGTGCCTCCAGAAGGTGGCGTCCATTACTAAGGACTCTCTCCATGCAGGATATATCCCCTTCTCGTTACTGTCATCAGGGACGAGGCACAGGAGCCTGAAGACCCAGCCTCAACAGTTCAGGAACAGCACCTTCCCCTCCACCATCAGATGTTTGAAAGGTCCATGAACCCACGCAAACACCCTCATTATTTTTTTACTTCTGCACTAATTATTTATTTTGTAATTTATAGTAATTTTACGTCTTTGTGCTGTACTGCTGCTGTCCTTTCTGACAGTCTCACTACATGCTGCCTTTACTTGTCTACCAATTGTCCCATCCTCAGTCCTATCACTCTGGTTCCCATCACCCCGGCAAATTAATTTAAACCTTTCTCAACAGTTCTGGGAAACCTGGTTGCAAGGATATCGGTTCCCCTTGGGCTCAGGTGTAACCCATCCCATTTGTACAGGCGTCCCATTTGTACGGGCATTCCGCTTGTATGGGCATCCCATTTGTACAGGGATACCATTTGTACAGGCATCCCATTTGTACAGGCATCCCAATTATACAGGCATCCCATTTGTACAGGCATTCCATTTGTACAGGTCATTCCTTCCCTATAGGAGATCCCAATGATCCAGAAATCTGAAACCCTGCCCCCCCCACACGCTCTTCAGCCATGCATTCATCTGCCAAATCAACCTATCCTTACGCTCACTGGCATGTGGCACAGGCGGCAATCCAGAGATTGCTACCCTGGAGGTCCTGCTTTTCGGTTTTTTACCTAGCTCTCAATATTCTTCCTTCACGACCTCTTCCCTTTTCCTACCTCTGTCATTGGTGCCAATACGTGTCAAGGCTTCTGGCTGCTCACATTTTGCTTTAGAATGCTGTGGACCGAATCGGAATGTCACCGATTCTGCCACCTGGGAGGCAACATACCAGCGGGTGTCTCTGTTGCGTCCACAGAACCTCGCGTCTACTCCTCCACCTATGGAATCCCCTATCACTACTGCAGTCCTCTTCCCCCTCCTTCCCTTCTGAGCCACAGCGCCAGACTGTGGGCCAGAGACCTGGTCACGGCAGCTTCCCCTTGATAGACCATCCCCCCTCAACAGTACCCAAAACATTATATATATTATTGAGGGGAACAGCCACAGAGGTACTCTGTACTGGCTGCCCACTTCCTTTCCCTCTCCGGACAGTCATCCAAGTACCTGCCTCATGCAACTTAGTGCTGACTACCTCCCACTTGCTCCTATTTTTCACCTCCTCAGTCTCTACCCGGGGCTCACATGGCTGACAATAGTAAAACCGAGAAGCTGCTGACTTGATGACGAAGCCCACAAACACCGCCAAAGGACAGAGACAGGGGAGCTTCATTGCTGCCTTAAACACCAGTGGCGTAACAGACAGTAAGTGTTTAGGGATGGGTTATAATATCCAACAGGAGATGGAGTTTGCTGATAGGAAAATAATAAAGTTCAAAGTTCAAAGTAAATGTCATTATCAAAGTACATATATGTCACCGTATACAAACTTGGGCATACAGTACTCAGCAAAACTATTGAATAGTAACCATAACCGTCAATGAAAGATCAACCAGAGTGCAGAAGACCACAAACTGTGCAAATGCAAATATAAATAAATAGCAATAAATAACAAGAACATGAGATAATGAAATATCTTTAGTCCTTAAAGTGAGTTAATTGGTGGCAGGAACATTTCAATGATGAGGCAAGTGAGTGTAGTTATCCCTTTTTGTTCAAGAGCCTGGTGGTTGTGGGGCAATAACTGTTCTTGAACTTGGTGGTGCAAGTGCTGAGGCTCTTGTACCTTCTTCCTGACGGCAGCAGCAAGTAGAGAGCATGGCCTGGGTGGTGGGGCTCTCTGATAATGGTTGCTGCTTTGTAGACTTCAGCAGAAAAAAAGATAACACAAGTAGAAAATAACAGATAATTCTGTTCCAGTAGAGTCTGATGGGGAAATGTTATTTTAAAATAATTGGTTCTTGGAATTTATTTTTTCATTTTGGCTGACAGTGAAGGCAAAGAAAATGTGATGGTTTAAGAATCTCACTACTTAAAGCAAATGTTTGTGGAGAAACACCAGTTTGAACTGTCAAAGTGATTGATGGTTTTTCTTGGCTGGTTCAGATCGAGAGTCTCTTCCACACTTCTGTCTCTCATGGAAGTTCAATGTTGGCAATTTATGGGATAGACAACCAGGAGCCTGTAATCAACTTAGTGTAATGTTAGGTTTCTACACAGATGATTGATATAACAAATTATCTGCAATGTAAACAGGAAATGCTGGGGACCCTTCAGAAGGTCTTCACTTCAGATTTTCACCACTTGCAGTTTTTTCTTATTTTCATTTATAAATCACTTAAAACTATTCAACTTTCCAAATCACTTCAAATTCTCCCTGACCTCCAGCTTGGCTGATAGTTGCAGAATTCCTGCAGCTTCTTGTGAGGAGTTTGCATGTTCGCCCCGTGACCGCGTAGGTTTCCTCCGGGTGCTCTGGTTTCCTCCCACATTCCAAAGATGTACCGGTTGTTAGGTTAATTGGTCATTGTAATTTATCCTGTGATTAGGCTGGACGGTGCGGCTTGAAGTGTTGGAAGGCCTGTTCTATGCTGAACCTCAATAACTAAGTGTACACTAAAGTGAAGGTTTCTCTGGCAGTCAATCTGGGCTGGAGATGCTATCTTAAGTTCTACATCTCATATATACTGTAGTTCTGAAGGAAGGTCTCATACCTGAAACGTGAACCCATTTTCTCCTCCCACAGAGGCTACCTGACCAGCTGAGTGTTTCCAGTACTGCCTTTTTAATTTGGATTTCCAGCATTTTTGACCTTTATGAGTCTGCTCCGCCATTCGATCATAGTGGATTTCTTTTCCCTCTCAATTCCATAGGGGAGGGGAGGAAAAGATGGTGGTGTGACGCAGCGTGTGCGGCCGCTCTGAAATGATATCGTATGTGTAACTAGGAGCCGTGCACAATCCTGATTTGACGGAGACAGCTGTAAGAAGCACGGAGGAACATCTGGAGAAACTTCTGAAATGCCTGCTTCGCTGCCATTGCTACTGTGCAATCGAGAATCTCTGGAGGGGAAGGCCCCAAATCCTTGGCTTTGCCTATTGCCTGTTGCCGGGGCCGGGGTGGAAGTGCTCAGCAGAGATGGTGCTCGGTGCTCGGTGTCGGAGGCTCGAAGTTTTTGGACGGAGTCAGAGTCGGCTGTGGTCGGGTGCTTCCAGGATGCTGCATCGGCAAGTTTGCAGCACTGGAAGCTCATGGCAGGGAGAGTTTCTCCCTTCAACCGTCTGTGTGAGATGATGGGATTTTCGAGAGACTTTGAGTCTTTTTTTTACCGTGCCCATGGTCTGTTCTTCATCAAATTTCGGTATTGCTTTGCTCTGTTGTAACTATATGTTATAATTATGTGGTTTTTGTCAGTTTTTTTTTAGTCTTGGTTTGTCTTGTGTTTCTGTGATATCACTCTGGAGGAACAAATGCATCAATTCTTAATGCATGCATTACTAAATGACAATAAAAGAGGACTGCATGTCCTCATAATCTAATCTAATCTAATCTAATCTAATTCCATTCTCCTTCCTTCTCCCCCCTTCTCCCCATAACCTTTGACACCCTGACTAATCAAGAGTCTATCAACCTCCACTTTAAATATACAAGCTGACTTGGCCTCCATAGCCTTCTGTAGCACTGAATTTCACTGATTTACCACCCTCTGGCTGAAGAAATTGTGAGGTTGTGCCCTCTGGTCCTAGACCCCCCCACTTTATGAAACATCCTCTCCGCATCCACTCTGTGTGGGCCATTCAACATTTGACAGGTCTCAATGAGATCCCCTCGCGTTCTTCTAAATTCCAGTGAGTACAGGCCCAGAGCCATCAAATGTTTCTCATATCAGAAGCCTTTCATTCCTGGAATCATTAATGTGAATCTCCCTTGAACCCTCTCCCCCAATGTCAGCACATTCTTTCTAAGATAAGGGGCCTAAAACTGCTCACAATACCCAAGTGAGGCCTCACCAGTGCTTTATATAGTCTCAAAATTACATCCTTGCTTTTATATTCTAGTGCTCTCAAAATGACTGCTAACATTGCATTTGCTTTCTTCACCACTGACTCAACCTGCAAGTTAACCCTTAAGGTTCAGCCCAGTACATCAAGGGTGAAACCCTCCCAACCATTGAGCACATCTATGTGAAACGTTGCTGTAGAAAAGAAACATCCATCATCAAAGCTCCTCACCACCCAGACCAGGCTCTCTTCTCCCTGCTTCCATCAGGTAGCAGGCACAAGAGCCTCAGGACTCGCACCACCAGGTTCCAGAACAGTTACTACCCCTCAAACATCAGGCTCTTGAACAAAAGGGGGTAGTTACACTCAGTTAAGAACTTTGTTATATTGTTATTTCATGCTGGTTATTTATTGTTATTTACTTATATCTGTATTTGCACAGTTTGTTTACAGTTACTGACTGTTCTATAGATTTGCTAAGTATGCCTGCAGTAAAAGAATCTTGAACTTTGAACTTTGAAGGGGATGGCCAGAGGGGTACACTGCATTGGCTCCTTAAACTCTATTCCCTTCCTGACTGCCACCTAGTTTCCTGTGTCCTGCACCTTGGGTGTAACTTCCTCTCTATATGTCCTATCTATCACCCCTTCAGCTTCCTGAATGATCCGGAGTTCATCCAGTTCCAGTTCAACTCCTTAACACGGATTGTTGGAAGCTGCAGCTGGATGCACTTCTGGTAGTTGTAGTCGTCAGGGACGCCGGAAGTCTCCCTGCCTTCCCACATCCCGCAAGAGGAGCATTCCACTATCCTGCCTGGCATCTCTATTGTTCGAACTGATCAAATGTAAAGGGATGCGGGGGGGAACTCTCCCTCCAGGTTTTCTTTTTTTGCCGCCTTTGACTGAAGCCTCTCCTTGCCGAAGCCTTGAAGAGCTAAAGCCTCAAAACTCCCCTTTAATTCTGTCCACTCCAACGATGGCCGCCCCGCTTGCCTTCCTTCAGTTTGTTCTTGCTAATCAATCCCAAACACTGATTGGTCACTGGCCAGAGCGCCAAAAAACTGCTGTGAGTTGCTGACTTTTATACTTGGCCAGCGAACCAGAGTAAAATTCTGCCCTCTCAACCTTCTGAAATCCCGTTTGGTTGCTGGTCAAGACTCTCTGCTGTTTGATGGCTTCAGGCCTGTACTCACCCAAATTCAGAAGAATGGGGGAGGGGGTGATGGGCAAGAGGCCACAGCTCCCAAATAGAGGGATGTCCATTTAGAACAGAGATGGGGAGGGATTTCTTCAGCCAGAGGGTGGTGGATCTCTGGAATTCCACAAGAGGGCAAGTCATTGCGTATATCTAAGGCAGGGGTTGATAGATTCTTGATTAGTGAGGATATGAAGGGTTCCAGGGAGAGGGCAGGAGATTGGGGCTGAGAGCGAAATGGATCCAACATGGTGAAATGGAAGAGCAGACTCGATGGGCTAAATGGCCTAATTCTGTTCCTATATCTTATTGTCTTATGACCTGATGGTCTCATCTATAGAGAGAGCACATTTCTGGTCAATAACTCAGCCCTGTTCAAAGTAAGTTTATTATATGTCTCCATATACAACTCTGAGATTCATTTTCTTGTGGGCATACTCAATAATAGAGTCAAGGAAAGAGCACACCAACATGATAATTCAACCGGTGTGCAAAAGACAACAAGCTGTGCAAATACAAAATGAAAGAAACAATCATAATAAAAAAATAGGCAATAAATATCAAGGATATGAGATGAAGAGTCCTTGAATACTACAGCAGAAAGAGCATGAAGAATGCAGAATTCCTTAGGAATGTCACTTGGACAGTTTCACAGATAGGTGAAGCTTAGGGCAGGGGTTCCCAGCCTGGTGTCCATGGAGCCCTTGTTTAATGATATTGGTCCATGGCATAAACAAAGTGGGAACCCCTGGCTTAGAGGGATATGTGCCAAATGCAGGCAAGTGGCACTAACTCAGATGGGACTCTTGGTCAGCGTGAACTATAAGCACAAGAGATTCTGCATATATTGGAATTCCAGAGCAACACACACGAAATGCTAGAGGAACTCAGCAGGACAGGCAGCATCCATGGAGAGGAATAAAGAGCCGGCATAGTGGATCGAGACCCTTCATCAGATTGGCCCATACTGTCCGCTCTTTATTCCTCACTTTAGGTGTTGCCTGATCAGCATGGGCCAGATGGGCTGAAGGGCCTGGTTCTGTCCAGTATGACCGTATTCAGGAGCAGATTTAAACTGCAATGGATTAAATCTGAAACAGAGAGGGTCTCAGAGGAAAGATCCAGTTGTGAGTTTTAGGAGGAGTGATGCCACAGATAAGAAGGTAAACAAAATAATGAAAATGAGCAAATTTAAAAACTTACACAGAAGTTCCCTCAGGCAGAATTCTAAAGGGAGAGCATTGCTGAATAAATGCCAATGAGTTGACGAATAATCCAAAAAAAATACAAGGGCTGAAATACACTGCATAGCACAGTGAACACTTCAAACAACTTTTTATAAAGCTGCTTACATTGTAGATACATGCTGTGATTTATGTATTTATGCATATTTTATCCATATCTGCACTTTAAACTCTAACTTATTTTTACATAATTCTTTATTCTTCACGATAGTTGATTGCTGTTTTTGTTGCATGTCACACCAACACACCATCCTAGTTAGTTCCTCAGCCCCTCTGTCTATTACCCCTGGCACTACATTGCCCTTGAACTCTGCCATGGACGGTCCCAAGCCCGGCTGCGGGAGGAGAAGGGTTGGGTATGGGGCTAGCAACTCCATCCCATAAAACCCAGCGCTACAGAAATGCCAGTAGAAGCTCCAAAGGCCTCAGCCCTGGGCGAGAAAGCTCCAAAGGCCTCAGCCCTGGGCGAGAAAGCTCCAAAGGCCTCAGCCCTGGGTGAGAAAGAATACACAAAGAAGATGGGCTACACTTAGAGACAATGTGAAAGAATGGCCTGGGACTGAGGACTGATGAGCTACTTTCGGTGGCCTATGCCCCAGTAGGGATAATGGGATCAAGAAGAATAATAATAATACACTGCACTGTAAACACTTTAAACCACTGTTTATAATGCTGTTTACATTGTAAATACATGTTGGTATTTATGTATTAGGCCAGCAGTGCAGTGGCATCTGCACCAGACTTCAAGGCGAGTGGTCCTGGCTTTGAATCTTCCATCCCTGTTCGGTTGAGCGTTGAGCTAGCAACTTGGGCTTTCAAAATCAGATAAAAAATACCAAAGAAACAGCAAAGTCGCCACCACAAGCCGTGGAAAGGAACAACAATTTATGTATTTATGCACATTTTATTCCATATCTGTACTTCAAGCTCTGACTTTATTTTTTAAATTTAATTCTTTAATAATCGGTTAGCAGAGGGGAAGAGGCGATTCAGGATCAGCTTCTTCCTCTCTGCCATCCGATTTCTGAATGGACCTTGAACCCAGGGACACTACCTCACTACTTTTTTATTTCTGTTTTTTTTGTACTACTAACATTAACTTAACTATTTAATAAACATATACATACTTACTGTAACCCAAACAACAGGAATTCTGCAGATGCTGGAAATTCAAGCAACATACTAGTCCTGACGAAGGGTCTCGGCCTGAAACGTCGACTGCGCCTCTTCCTATAGATGCTGCTTGGCCTGCTGCGTTCACCAGCAACTTTGATGTATCTTACTGTAACCCAGTTTTTTCTCTGTAGTTATTTATCATGTATTTCATTGTACCTCTACTGTAAGTTGACAAATTTCATGGCATATACCAGTGATACTAAATCTGATTCTGATTCTAATAATTGTTGACGTTTTTTATTGCACGCCACACCCTGACCAACACACACACACATACACACAACAAAAAATGGATATGGCAAATAAAATTGATCCCAAAGTTGTTCCTAAGATCTACAGTACCTTGCTGTTGTACTGAGAAGCATTCAGGAAATGAGGAAAGGGAACTTCTTTGAATACATTGCATTCCAAACAGTCAGCAAGCCCAAGAAGGCTATGAAGTAAGATAATTATGGCATTGCTCTTTCTTCACTGTTGACACAAACAATATGCAAGCACTGAGTCCTGCCTTGGGTAATTTTACACAGATCTACTGCACCGACATTTGGACCAGTTCTACACCCCAATTTGTTTGAGGTTTGTGTGGTTTGCATTTAATGATGGGTATCTCAGAGCAGTTCAAACACAGTTACACTAATGCCATGCAATACCATTCTGATCCAATTAGTATCAAACCAGTCGCCTTCAATGGAATACCAATTCAATTCTCCACCAAATCCCGGTAATTACATAATAAAAAAAACCAGAAGTCTGCTTAAATAGAAGTCCGAGTAGCCTCCAACCTGATGGTTTTTCTAATTTCTGGTAATATCTCCCCCTTACCCTTCTGTCTTGTTCTGGCTCCTCTCTCACCCCTTCTCTTCTCTTCACCTGTCCATCACCTCCCTCCTTCACAAGTATACCTACCTTTCTTTAGAAAGAAAAACGAGATCAGTGCACTGTATCCCAGATTTCATCCCACCAGGAGCAATACATCACAGCTTGTCAACTCAAAGTATTCCTGCACTGAGGGACAGTGTACCACTCAAGTTTTCTAATTGAAGATTAACTTTAATCTTCCTTGAACAAGAAGGCACAACAGCACCTCCATTTCCTTGCACCCCCCACCCCCCATCATCTTAACTGAATTTTATAGGAGCATCATTGAGAGCATCCTGACGAGCTGCATCTCATCTGGTATGGGAGCAGCAGAGCATTGGACCGCAAGTCCCTACAAATTACCGTGAGAATGGCTGAGAGGATCATAGCAGTCTCTCTACCATCATCGGGGATATTTATCAGGAGTGCTGTCTAGGTAGGGTTGTTATAATTATCAAAGATCCCACCCGTCCATCCAGCATCCTCTTTGACTTTCTACCAGCAGGCAGGAGACTCCGATGCGTAAAAACAAGAACAGTTAGGATGGGGAACAATTTCTTCCCCCAGGCTACTAGGCTTCTGAACTCCCTGCAATATCGCATTCAGTGTGTCACTGGTTAATCTGTTCTGTACCCAACAATATTTAATTCATGCACTTTACTTTGTTTACTTATGTGTAATTCATTTGTAGAATTTATCCTTACTTTCATAAGTTATTGTGTGTTATGTGTACTACTGTGCTTTACACACTAGTTTGGAGAAAAGTCTCATTTGATGGTATGCATGTATATAATTTAATGACAATAAACTTGACTTGACTTTATTTGTCACATGTCCTGCCGAGGGGTTTTGGCCCGAAATGCCGGCTGTACTTCTTTTCCATAGATGCTGCCTGGCCTGCTGAGTTCCTCCAGCTGTTTGTGTGTGTTGCTTGGATTTCCAGCACTGCAGATTTTCTTGTTTGTGTTCTCGACAGTTATAACTTATTTATTTATTATTATTTCTTCTTTTATTTCTCTTTCTTTTTGTATTTGCAGTTTTTTGCACATTGGTTGTTTGTCCATCCTGTTGGGTGTAGTCATTCATTGATTCTATTGGGTTTCTTGTATTTACTGTGATTGTCCACAAGAAAATGAATCTCAGAATTGTATATTGTTGTTGTTCGTCCATCGTCGACGTTGATGAGGACCGCGACACCATTATGATGGTGTCGAGACTAGCGCGTGGTTTGGATTTAAGTGAGGGAGAGTTGCGCAGCGTCAGCCTTGCTCTCTCTTCCCAATTCCCATCTGGATCCAGTGACAAGACAGAATCGAGACGGGACTAGGCACAGTGGATGACCAGGACATCTTCTGTGTCTTGTCCTGCTCTACACGTTCCACGATGCTTGCAGACACCGTCTTCTTGACCGTTGGACCTTCCATTGGTCTCGTCCGCTCAATCCGCCGGAGTCTGTCTTCACATGCTGGGATAGACAACTCCCTATCTCACCGAGGGTTTGAGACCCGTCGGCTACCCTCACCTGGTTTAGCCGGCTTGTCGAAGCCGTTACCCAGGGTGTGGCCACTGTCGCATGCAAACAGCTACGGGGAGCACAGGTGAGAGCTGAGTGCCAGGTTGGGACCAAAGGTGGACTAACCACCTTGAACAGGATGCAACATGTTCCCCCACCAGAGGTGCTACCCCTCCCTGACACCCCATACACCCCAAGAATTGTATATGGTGACATACAGAATGTACTTTGATAATAAACTTACTTTTAACTTTGAACTCTAATAGATCCCGTACCTTTTAATCTCCAGAAATCCAGATATGTTGCCCTCCAAAGATAATTGCAATCTTTTTTTCTTGACATATCCTCTTGGCAGAATCTGTAACTGTTTAATTATTTCTTCTTTGTTCAATAATGTTACATTTCCAGATTGTATCATCATCCTTGGAATATCCCAAGGCTGTGAAATTTGATGCTTCATTGCAAGTTCTTTCTTTTCTTCCTCTCTTTAGACCAGGGGTTCTTAAACCATTTTTTTAATGCCATGGACTCCTTTAGCAGTCCTGTGAAGCCTTCTCAGAATAATCTATTTGTGACAACTGAAATACGATATGAAAATATCTGCAATTTCTGTTGGTGACAAAGTCACAGATAAGGCTAATACTACTGTGGTTTGTTGCCTACACTCATCATTGAAGGAAATGCTAAATTTCAGTCAAAGATTTGTGAAAATAAAGATGTAAATCTTTTCCCATCCCACGGACCCCCTGGAATCTATCTGTGGACCCTCGATGGCTCTGTAGAGCCTAGGTTAAGAACCTCTGCTTTAAACATACATGTTTCAGTGAGGGAGTTAAAAAAGAATGAGTGTGCACATTTGTATGTGTGTGAGTGTGTCTGTGTCTGTGTGAGTGTGTGTGTGTGTATGGATGTGTGTGAGTGTGAGTGTGTGTGTGTGTGTTTGTCAGTGAGGTACAGAGATGGGAAACAAGCTTGTCCATATGCGTGTGGAAAAAAACGCACAAGTAGTCCAAAAAGATATCAGAATAGTGAGGTAGTGTTCCTGCATTCACTGTCCATTCAGAAATATGATGGTGGAGAGGAAGAAGCTGTTCCTAAAATTACCTAAATACATTAGAGTACCACAGTGTGGTGCATAAAATTTGGATTGGCATTGGTATTGGTTTATTATTGTCACGTGCTGAGTTACAGTGAAGTGTTTGTCTTGCACACAGTATATACCATCATCTACTCTTAGATAGATACATGGAGCTTAGAAACACAGAGGGCTATGCAGTAGGGTAATTCTAGGAAGTTTCTAGAGTAGGTTACATGGTTGGCACAACATTATGGGCCAAAGGGCCTGTAATGTGCTGTAGATTTTTAAGTTTCTATATCATCATTATGTGCTGTGTTGTATGACATGGGCGATCATGGACTTTCCATGACCATAATTGTCCTTTGGCAAATTTTTCGACACAAGTGGTTTGCCATTGCTACCTTCTGGGCAGTGACTTTACAAGATGGGTGACTCCAGCCATTATCAATACTCTTCAGAGATTGTCTGCCTGGCGTCAGTGGTCGCATCACCAGGACTTGTGATATGCACCAACTGCTCATATGACCACCCACCACCTGCTCCCATGGCTTCACATGACCCTGATCAGGGGCTGAGCAGATGGTACACCTTGCCCAAGGGTGACCTGCAGGCTAGTGAAGGGAAGGAGCACCTTACACCTCCTTTAGTAGAAACGCAACTCCACCCCATCACCCAACTGTTCATACAGATCACATCATTACACAGTGCATTGAACAGTGTAGAACGATTATAAGGGAAGTAGTGAGTCGATCCGTAGGGACATCAAGCTCCGGCCCCATCTTGCATCAATCTTCTATTTTTTTGTTTCCATTACTGCTCAATATACAGCGCCAATCTGTTACTGGACTGTCTTAGGAATGAAAATACTATTATTCCTTAAACACAAACAACATCCAACAAATATAGCAGAAGACTCAGATTCAGATTCATTTATTCATCACATGCAGCTCGAAAAGTGAATTGCATCGTTTCTGTTAACAACAATCGCATCCTGAGGACGCGCTGGGGCCAGCCCGGAAATATCACCGCGCGTTCTGACGGCAACATAGCATGCCCACAGTGCTTGGCAGAACAATACAGAACACACTCAGCAATGTTTTGGGCCAAGACCCTTCACCACGAATGAAAAGGGAGAGGCAGAAGCCAGAATAAGACGAGTGGATGGTGTCTCCCACCCTTAATAATGCCATTTACAGTTACAGTACTGTCCAAAAGTCTTAGCCTGATATGTATAGCTAGGGTGCCTCAGTCTTTTGCATAGTATTGTAGTAATTTTATGTATTACACTGTACTGCTGCCACAAAAAAAAACAAATTTCATGACGTACGTGAGTGATGATAAACCTGATTCTGATATGGGTCTCTTTTGTGGACTGAGAGTGGGAAGGGGGCAGGGAGAGGGGAATCATGGTTGGGAAAAGGGGAAAGGGAGAGAGGAGGGAGTGGGAAGCATCAGAGAGACATTCTGTAATAATAAACCAATTGTTTGGAATCAAATGACCTTGCCCGGTGTCTCAGGGCTGGGTGTGTCTGCACCCACACCACCCCCCCCCCGGTATACCTTCTCTGCCACCTGTCCCACACCCCTCCCACTATACTCCACCCGCCAGATTTACAAACTCGCTCTCCGCTCCACATCGACAAATACAGGACAATGCAAAAGTCTTAAGCTCCCTAGCTATGTACAGTAGATGTGTCTTTCGCTTTTGCACAGCACCGTATATCCAGTTACAGTTGGAGAGAAAATGCAGTGCAGGCAGAGAATAAGGTGCAAGAAGATAATGAGGTAGTTTCTGATGTCAAGAGTTCACCTTTAGTGCATAAGGGTCTCCTACAGCAGGATAGAAGCTGTCCTTGAGTCAGCTGGTGTGCAATTTCAAGCATTTGTATTTTCTGCCTGATGGGGGGTGGGAGAAAAGAGAATGTCTCTGTTGGGTGGGATTTTTGATCACGCTGGCTGCTTTACCTTGGCAGCGAGATGTGCTGACAGAGTATATAGAGGGGAGGCTGGTTTTCTGCGATGTGCCGAGCTGCATCTACAGCTCTCTGCAATTTCTTGTGATCACGTGCAGAGCCGTTGCCATACCAAGCTGTGACAGAGGGATACCTCTCTGAAGGGGAGAAGATTGCGGGACTTTGGAGAAACGCCTAACTGTGAATCCAAGTACTCGTCTGATGGATGAGTTGGACCCCCTTTAATGATGCAGGTCCTGATAATTCTTAAAATGATACTCAGTTCTGAACATCATAAATGGTTTTAGCTTTAATTGCATTCAGATCTTTATTGATAATGGAGCTAACATGAGAACATTTTAAATCTAGAACAGAGATCAGAATATGTGGTAGGAGGACAATTTGGCTGTCTTGCCTGCCTGCCTTTTATCTATATGTGCACGGGTTACCAGTCAAGAATGAGGCACAAAGGGAGCACACAGAGAATTTAATGAATGACTCATTGTTGCTTTGTTATCCACGGGTTTTCTGAAAGAACAGACATCTATATAAATAAGGATGGGAAGGCCCCCAGTGACCTGCAAGGTGAAATTGTGGGATTTGGGGTTTAGTTCCCACTGATAACAGTTGCTAGCATAACATGTTTCTGTTAAAATGTATCTGTCCACTCCTTTAATATAGTGACTGTTCAATTGTTATTAGAGGAGAGTAATTACCCTGCATTCTCAACATATCGCCATGCAGAAAGTAAAACATTTTTCAGAATCAGAATGAAAATCAAAGTAAATTTATTATCCAAGTATTCTGAGCTGTGTGTTTGTTATGTTTATGCCACTTCAACCTGTATGTAACTCCGCCATGGACGGTCCGAAGCCCAGCTGTGAAATGAGGAGGGTTGGGCACAGGGTTAAAACCCAGAGCTACAGAAATACCAACGGAAGGGCCAAAGACCTCATCCCTGTGAAATGAAGATTCTTCAAGGATGGGCTACCCTTAGGGACAGAGGACTCTAGCGACTTATGCCCCAGTACGGGAGATGGGCTTAAGACAGAGACCTATATATTATCATACACGAATTTGTGAAACATTTTCTTGCAGGCATTTACTGGAATTAAAGAAATACACTTGAACTTATGAAAAATTATACACAAACAAGAACTGACTAACAACCAGTGTGCAAAAGAAGACAAACTGTGCAAATAAATAAACAGTACTGAGAACATGACTAAGACTAAGGAGCTGGTGGTAGACCTGAGGAGAGCTAAGGTACCAGTGACCCCTGTTTCCATCCAGGGGGTCAGTGTGGACATGGTGGAGGATTACAAATACCTGGGGATACGAATTGACAATAAACTGGACTGGTCAAAGAACACTGAGGCTGTCTACAAGAAGGGTCAGAGCCGTCTCTATTTCCTGAGGAGACTGAGGTCCTTTAACATCTGTCGGACAATGCTGAGGATGTTCTACGGGTCTGTGGTGGCCAGTGCTATCATGTTTGTTGTTGTGTGCTGGGGCAGCAGGCTGAGGATAGCAGACACCAACAGAATCAACAAACTCATTCGTAAGGCCAGTGAGGTTGTGGGGATGGAACTGGACTCTCTTGATGGTGGTATCTGAAAAGAAGATGCTGTCCAAGTTGCATGCCATCTTGGACAATGTCTCCCATCCACTACATAATGTACTGGGTGGGCACAGGAGTACATTCAGCCAGAGACTCATTCCACCGAGATGCAACACTGAGCTGGAATTTACTGGAATTAAAGAAATACACTTGAACTTATGAAAAATTATACACAAACAAGAACTGACTAACAACTGACTTCATAGGAAGTCTTTCCTGCCTGTGGCCATCAAACTTTACAACTCCTCCCTTGGAGGGTCAGACACCCTGAGCCAATAGGCTGGTCCTGGACTTACTTCCTGGCATAATTTACATATTACTATTTAATTATTCATGGTTTTATATTGCTATATTTATACTCTATTCTTGGTTGCGGCAACTGTAACGAAAATCAGTTTCCCTCGGGATCAATAAAGTATGACTATGACTATGAGTTGAACAGTTCTTGAAAGTGAGTCTGCAGGTTGTGGAATCAGTTTGGTGTTGAGGTGGGTGAAGTTAACCACACTGGTTCAGGAGCCTGATAGTTGTAGGGTAATAACAGTTCCTCATGAGCCTGGTGGTGTGGGACCTAAGGTTCTTGTACCTCCTACCCAATGGTAGTAGTGAGAAGAGAGCATGGCCTGGATGGTGGGGGTCTTTGATGATGCATAGGCACAAGAGGTACTGCAGATGCTGGAAATTTTGAACAATAAACCTAAAATGTAGGAGGAGCTCAGCAGGTCAGGCAGCATCTATGGATGGGATTAACCAGTCAACATTTCGGGCCGATACCCTCCACAATGATGCATGCTGCTTTGTTGTGGCAGCGTTCCTAGTAGATGTGCTCAGTGGTGGGGAGGCCTTTTCCTGTGATGGACTGGGCCGTATCCACCACTCTCTGAGCTTGAGGATTGGTGTTTCCCCAACAGGTCGTGATGCAACCGCCAGGATTCTCCCCATTGTGCATCTGCAGTCTGTCAAAGTTTTAGAGGACATGCCAAATCCGCGCAAACTTGTAAGAGAGTAGAGGCTCTATCATGTCCTTTGTGATCAGCTTTATTTCTCACATATGGTGAAATGCGTTGTCTGTGTCAAAAACCAACACATTCCAATGATGTGCTGTGAGGTTAGCTTGCAAGTGTTGCCGTGCTTTTGACGTCAACAAGGCATGCCCACACTTACTAATCCTAACCTAAACATCTTTGGACTGTGGGAGGAAACTAGAACATCCGGAGGAAACCCATGTGGTCACAGAGGGAATTACAAAGTCCTTAGTGGAAGGAATTGAACCCAAGACACTGGCGCCGTAAAGTATTGCACTAACTGCTACACTACCAATTCTCTTCCGAAAGCACATGATCTTCATCTCTGGATTCCCTGCATATTTACAGTATGTGTCTGTCTATTGGGTCTGGCTCTCCTGTGAGAGCAGCTGATGTGTGTTTCCTTCTAAGTAATTCCTTTCTCCCTGTGCTCAGCTCCTCCTATTACACCGTGCATCATTCACAGGGCTGTTCTCTACTGAGGGAAACACATGCACTGTCTCACACACACAAGCGCACTACCACACACACATTCAAATACACTCATACCCACATGCATGCACACACACAAAGACAGATGCACATACACACACATGCTCAGATACACTCACACCAACATGTAAACACATGCGTGCACATGCACAAAGACATAGATGCACACACATACTTGCACACACACACACACACACACACAAACATACTCATACATGAAATCACAGGTGGACAGATACACACAGATGCACATACTCAATACACACACACATATATACGCATGTGCGTGTGCGCATGCGCACATGCGTGCACACACACACACACACACACACACACAGCTTGCAATTCAGGCTGAAGATAGGTAATCGAGTACAACATGGTCAGCTATGTAGTACTACATTCCTTACTATATATCTATCATCTAAGCCCATGCCCAATGACCCTATTTGTTAAGATTACTCTGCTGGAATTCTCCTCATAAAGCCAATAGCTTCATTCCATCCAATCCAATATAAACTCCTCCGTTTAATCACCTTTGGACTTCTGTACTCCGGTAAATACGGATCACAACAGTCTGGCTCTCTGTAGCCCTGTACCGTCCTGGGTTTGAATCCTGTGGGTGTGCTTCATTTCCTGACAAGCCATGAGTACGGTCGAGCAATGATTAATTCATCGGGCCATCTGCAGAACCTCTGGGCCAGTGATGCAGAAGCCCGAGTTCAAATTCCATCAGAGCAGCTTGAGAATTTAAATTCAAATTATTAACTAAATATGGAATTCAAAACTTGCCAGGAATACGAGCCATAAATCTACAAGATGGTCACAGAAAAACACACCTGGGTCACTGATATCCTTCATGGATGGAAATCTGCCATCCTCACACAATCTACGTGACTCCCGACTTACCGATGTTCTTAACCTCCTTAGCTGAGGCCAATTAATCTTTTTATTTAGAGATACAGTACAGTGCGGAATAGGCCCCGCTAACCCTTCGAGCGGCACTACCTCAGCAACCCCTGATTTAACCCTAGCCTAATCATGGGACAATTTACAATGGCCAATTATAATTTCAATTACTGACGGATAATTAATGCTGATGTTGCTGTGCATTCGCATCCTGGGAACAGATTCAGATTCATTTTATTATCACATGGACATCAAAACATACAGTGAGATGCATTGTTTGCGTTAACAACCAACTCAACCTAACGACGTGCTGGGGTAGCCCGCGAGTTTCTCCACACATTCCGGTGTGGCATCCCTGCAATGCTCGGCAGAACAGCTTTATCAACAATAACAACAAGAGCAAAACGAGACCCTTTCGCACCCTCCCACCCACTCACACACACAGTCAACCCCCTCAAGCCCGCCTCAGGCCCCCGACCTTCAGTCTGCGACCCCAGACTCTGAGAATTGCAGACATTAGGCCTCCAACCTCTAGATACACCGACCCAGAAGCTTTGATTTTTGGGGCCAGACCTCTGGACTCACTGATTTTGCTCTTCAACCTTTGGGCTTTGACCTGTGGTATTAGCCCCAGGACTCGCCGGTCACAGGACCTTGAACTCTGGGCCTTGACCTCCAGACTAGCATAGATCTCCAACTTGCTGACCTGGAGGCAGGGCTGTCACCAGCCCTCGTCCTCAGAGCCTGCCGACCAAGGTCCTTAGCCATGGGGGTCGCTGGTCTTCGTTGTCAGTGCCTGCTGGCCAAGCAGGTGATTAAAAAGGAGGGGGAAATGTGCTGGGATGTGCTGAGCCTGCCCGTTTGTAGACAGTGAGGTCACATGATTATTTGTCCTTTCCTGTGTCAGCTGTGGTTTTCTCACTCCTCAATCAGAGTAATATGGGTTCTGGTCCCAGTCCAGCGACCTGAACACCAGAGACACAAGACATTGCAAATGCTAGAATCCGGAGCAACAACCTCCTTTGTCACAGACATCCCACCTCTCCCGGAAGTTCCGGGAGTCTGCCGCATATTCATAGTGGCTCCCTGATGCCCGCAAATGATGTACAATATCCTGGAAATCAAATTTTTGAGAGCGAGCGAGCGAGAGAGCGCCAGAGAGAGAGAAAGCGAGAGAGAGAGAGGGAGCATGCACGCGCCATGGCAGAGTGTTCCAAAAAAAGAAAATATAAAACGTAAGTCATCCCAGACTACACTAAAGTGTACCCCTGCCTAATAGGGGTCAAAAATAATGACAGAGTTGCTCACTGCACTGTTTGTAACAGTGACTTTTCTATTGCCCATGGTGGGTTAAGACTGTAAAAGACAGTTGAGGTGAGTTTCACAGGTGTCATTGGTTCATTAGCATAGCTAACGTTATTTAAACTAGCTGGCTAGCTGCTAAGGAGCTACTCTATTGCAGACACCCCACCTCTCCCGGAAGTTCCGGGAGTCTCCCGCAAATTGATAGTGCTACCTCCCCGAAATGAGCTTTTGCAGGGTCTGTTGTCACCTCCCAGCTTCTAATACCATCCCCACTCTCCTCTCCTCCCCCCCCATCAGACTTCTGCTGAGGGGTAGCACGGTAGTCTCTAGTGGCTAGTACAATCGCTTCACAGCCCCAGTGGGGTTCGATTCCCACTATTGTCTGTGAGGAGTTTATACGTTCTCCCCATTGCTATGCGGATTTCCTCTGGGAGCTCTGGTTTCCTCCCACAATCCAAAGACTTACTGGTTAGAGTTAGTGAGCTGTGAGCATGCTTTCTTTCTTTATTTTAATGTATCTATTGAGGCACAGTACTGAATAGGCCTTTCCAGCACTTCAAGCTGCACCACCCAGCAATCCCTGATTTAATTCTCGTCTAATCACAGGAACATTTACAATGACCATTTAACCTACCAACCAGTATGTCTTTAGAATGTGGGACAAAACCCGGGTCACTGGCAACGTAAAGTTTTGTGCTAACCACTACACTACCGTGTGATGGGAATCGAACGTGGGTCACTGGCACCATAAAGTGTTGTGCTAACCACTACACTACCGTGCGATGAGAATCGAACCTGGGTCACTGGTACTGTAAAGCGTTGTGCTAAGCACTACACTACCGTGCGATGAGAATCGAACCCAGGTCACTGGTACTGTACAGCGTTGTGCTAAGCACTACACTACCGTGCGATGAGAATCGAACCCAGGTCACTGGTACTGTACAGCGTTGTGCTAAGCACTACACTACCGTGCGATGAGAATCGAACCCGGGTCACTGGTACTGTAAAGCGTTGTGCTAACCACTACACTACCGTGTGATGGGAATCGAATGTGGGTCACTGGCACAGTAAAGTGCTGTGCTAACCACTACACTACCGTGCGATGGGAATTGAACCCGGCAGTGGGGGTCCCCAATGATGGATGTTTTCCTGTGACAACGTTTCATGTAGATGTTGAGTGGTTCAATGGTGAGGAGGGCTTTACCCGTGATGGACTAGACCATATCCAGTACTTTTTAACGGATTTTCCATTCAAGGGCATTGGTGATACCATACCAGGCTGCGATATAGCCAGTCAATATATTCTCCAGCACACATCCATAGCAGTTTGTCAAAGTTTTAGATATCATGCAGAATCTTTTCAAATTTCTAAGGAAGCAGCCGACCAGGCTGCTGTTGTCATATTCACCACTATGTGGCTCTAGACACAAGCCAAACTGGTCGATTGAAACTGCAGAACAGGGAGACTCGTTTCGCACAGCCGTCGTGTTCCTGAATCCAGGGAGAGGGAGTAGAGTCAGAAACAGGCCCACTGAGACCAAGATGATCATCAGACACCCATTTTCACTTTTTCTAACCCCACCCATATTTTATTCTCCCTGAATTCCCATCAACTCCCCCCCCCGACCCCTGCTCAGATTCCAACACTCATTACGCACTAGAGAACTGTACAGTGGACAATTCATCTTCCTTTATTTAGAGATACAGCTCAGTAACAGGCCCCTCTGGCTCAACAAAGCCCCACCAATCAATTACCCCCATGTCACCAAATACTGTAACCTACTAACCCGTATTTGGACTGTGGGAAGAACTTGGATACTCCAAGGAAACCCAGATGCTCACAGGGAAATGTACAAACTCCTTACAGACACACGGGAATTATACCGGCTCTGTACTACCATGCCATCCCAAACCTACCAACTTGTATGTTTTTGGGATGCGCGAAGAATCCAGAGCACCCAGGGAGAAACCCGCTCTGTCACCGGAAGAAGGTGCAAGTTCCCCGCAGACGGTGGCGAAGATCATTACTGAACCCAGGCTTCTGGCTCTGTGAGACGGCAGATCGTTAGCAAAGCCCGGTCACTAACTCTGTGAGACGGCAGCTCTTCCCAATGCGACTCTCCAGTGAGGTGAGATGTCACACTGCAACATTTTGGATCTCACTTCAAGTTACATTACATGACCACCTCATACCATACACAGTACCCAGTTACTTAGGGTGTGGGGGGGGGGAGAGAGAGGGGGGAGGGGGGAGAGAGGGGGGGAGGGAGAGAGGGGGAGAGAGAGGGAGAGAAAGAGAGAGAGGGAGTGAGAGTGAGTGAGAGAGAGGAGAGAGAGTGAGTGAGAAAGAGGAAGAGAGAGATAGAGAGTGTGTGTGAGGAGAGGTGAGAGAGGGAGAAAGTGAGAGTGAGAGAGTATGAGAGGGAGAGGGGAGAAAGAGAGGGGGAGAGAGAAAGGAGTGGAAAGAGGAATACATACACACACATATATGATCTAGGAAACAAATGGTTTGCCATCACAACAAGTAAGTCAATTGAGTGGGAGCTTCAATAATGTCTGTGTTCTGTGAGTGTGAGTACAGACTGAGTTTAAATTCAGCTGTGAATGCCAGTCGTATGTGTCCTTGTCAGGGAGGGGGTTTGTGGGAGGGGTGGGTGTGTGTGTGTGTTAGGGAGTGTGGAATGGCAGGGGTGAGGGTTGCAGAGGGGTGTATGCACGTTGTGGAGGGGCTGATGGAAGGGGTGAGTGTTGGGGAGGGGGGAGTGTTGAAAATGGGTGTGTGTGTCCTGGAGGGGTGAATGTTGCAGAGGGGAGTGTGTGTGGGTGTCTGAGAGGGGTGAGTGTGTCAGGGAGGGGAAGATGAGAGGGGTGAATGATCGAGGAGGGGTGTGTTTTAGAGAGGGGTGTGGTGATGTCCGGGCGTGGGAGATGGGAGGGGTGTGTGGATGAGCGGGTGGGGTGAGTGTTGTCGAGGATATGAGGGGAGGGGAAGGGGAGAGAAGGGCGGAACCCTATGCAAATAGCTGGCGGCAGGGCCGGCCGATGAGTGGCGGAGCCGCGCTGTCAGCTTCAGGCCGGGTCCCGCTCCGTTGCCCACAGTCCAGCCGCGGTGGGGATCGCGGAGCCGGTGCCCTGCTCGGGGGAGAGAGGCCGGACTTTTGCCTGCAGACGGCTGGCATGCCCCTGGACTCAGCGAGCTAGGCTTTAACCGGGGAACATGCAGAGACTGTGGAGCGGCAGCAGGAGCAACTTCATCCATACCCTGTCAACTTTCCTTGTCTTTGTGTTGACCGAGGGACTGTGTGAAAGCAGGGGCCAGAGGCGGCTCGGGCTGCAGGGTAGGTGGCTGTTCACACCGGGCAAATCACGCTGCCATCCTCCCCTCTACCCCCTGCTTAAAGCCTCACCGCTTCGTTCTAGGGCTCCTGGGCGAAGCGTTCTGTTGTCGACTAACTGCAGATTGAAACGCAGCACCGACAGCGATATTCCCGGCAAGACTTCTGTCCGGCGCCTTCGGGATATTTTGTTTATAACGCGCGTCACTGCGATTTTCTCAAGTTAGAAAAACGTTTCTGTCTCTGGGAGTATAAAGATTTAGCCGTGGTATTTGCGATTGCTTTTTAATAACAATGCATTTTAATTAGTAAGTTTGCATTTTGCCTAATAACTATGCATTTTGATAAATAAAATTGCATTACGCCTAATTACGCTGCATTTAGATTAGTAAAACTGCATCATGCCGGTTAAGGATATATTTGATTAGTTAAATTGAATTACTCCTCATTACGGTGCATTTTGATTTATACAGTTGCATTTTTAGGTTTGCCTTTGAAGGCACATTTACAAGAGCGACCGGTTTGCAGATTTGGTTTGAAGTTTATTTCTGATGGACGATTCTTGTTTTCGCAGAGCGCCATCTCCAAGCCCTGCCCGAGCCAGAGGTGGTATACCCTGTCAAGGTTGATCACCTGGGCCGCTTCCTGTCCCACGACGTGTCCCACCAGGTGAGGCGGCTGCGGCGCCGTGAACTGACGGCGGAGCGACCGCTCGGCCCCACCGTGTATTACAAGCTCTCGCACAAGGGCCGCCAGCTGTACTTCAACCTGACGGTGAACCAGGCTCTGGTCGCTCCGGGCTTCGTGGCTGAGAGGCGCTACGGGGGTGTGAGAGGGGCCACGATTAGCCGACCCCGGCCCAACAGCTGCCACCTTATCGGGAGAGTGCAGGCGCCGACAGCCGGGAGCGGGATCGCCGCCATCAGCACATGCCATGGACTGGTAAGCACATCTGGTAGCTTCGGCACATCTGGAGCAGGAGTGGCGGTGCGAATAATTTACGTACTATTGACTAGAAGGTGTTGGCCACAGCAGTCAACGTATCGGTGGTACTAGTCATAGCACTGCTTCAGGCCCAACTCTTCCATGCTTTCGAATTTGAAGGCAGAGTACAGGGTTAATGACAGGATTCTTATCAGAGTGGAGGAGGAGAGGGATCTTGGGGTTCATATCCATAGATCCCTCAAAGTTGCTATGCAAGTTGATAGGGTGCTTAAGAAGGTATGTGGTGTGTTGGCCTTCATTAGGCAAGGGATTGAGTTCAAGGGGTGTGTGGTAATGTTGCCGCTCTTTAAAACTCTGGTTTAGACTACACTTAGAGTATTGTGTTCAGTTCTGGTCGCCTCATTATAGGAAGGACGTGGAACCTTTAGAGAGGGCGCAGAGGAGATTTACCAGGACGCTGCCTGGACTTGAGAGCATGTCTGAGAGGATAGGCTGAGCAAGCTAGGGCTTTTCTCTTTGGAGTGAAGGAGGATGAGAGGTGACTTGATAGAGCTGTACAAGATGATAAGGCACATGTATTGTGTGGACACCCAGAGACCCATGTACTCCAGGGTGGAATTGGCCAATACAAGGGGGGCACCATTTTAAGGTGATTGGAGGAAAGTATAGAGGGGGTGTCAGAAGCAATTTATTTACACAGGGAGTGGTGGGTGTGTGGAACACATGCCAAGAGTGGTGGCAGAGGCAGATAGATACATTAGGCACATTTAAATGACTCTTAGATGGGCACATGGATGATAAAAAAAGGGAGGGCTATGTAGGAAGGAAGAATTAGGTTAAAGAGTTTGGCACAACATTGTTTGTGGGCTGAAGGGCTGTACTATGCTGTAGCATCTGTCCTGTGTTTTGTTCTGTGATCCTATCTGAACTAGTTCCATTTGCCTGTGTTTGGCCCACATCCTTCTAAAGCTTTTCAATCAATGTACCTGTGTAAGTATATTCTAAATGTTGTCATTGTACCTGCCTCTACCACTTCCTCCGGCAGCTCATCCTGTATACACGCCACGCTCAACTTTGCCTCTCTCACCCTAAGCCTGTTCCCCTCTGCTTTCTGATTCCCCTTCCCTGGGAAAAATGCATGCCCACGTTATCTGCACCCCTCATGAATTTATACATCTCTGTAAGGTAACTGCTCAGTCTCCTTCGCTCCAATGAAAACAGTCCCAGCCTGTCCAATATTTCCTTGTGACTCAAGCCCCCCAGTCCCAGTGATGTCTTTGTGAATCTTTTCTAATGATAGCTCAGCTGTATTTGTCACGTGTACAGTGATATGTGTCGTTCTGTGTGAATGACCAACACAGTCCAAAAATGTGCAGGGGGCAGCCTGTAAGTGTCGCCGTTGCTTCTGGTGCCAACATTGCATAGCCACAACTTACTAACCCTAACCCCTTTGTCTCTGGGATGTGGGAGGAAACCAGAGCACCTAGAGGAAACCCACGCAGTCATGGAAGAGAGCATACAAACTCCTCCAGCTTAATGCAATCCTTCCCATAGCTCAGTGACTGGAACCACTCATAGCCTCTCAATGTCTTTTATAGTTGTAACATGTCACCCAACCTGATTTCATGTAAATGACACATTTCACTGCAGTAACACACAGAAAATGCTGAAGGAACTCAGTAGGTCAGGCAGCACCTATGGAGATGAATAAACAGTCTATATTTCGGACCAAGACCCTTCTTCAGGACTTCTGTCTGTATTTCGATGGACATGTGACAAATAAAGATAACCTAATCTTTGAATTTACTCCACTAGGCATTGCTGAAGCTCAGCAATTCCCAACTCCGCTGTCCCACCGAATTCCCAACTCCGCTGTCCCACCGAATTCCCACATTTCTTATTACCCTCAAAATGCCCAAAGATTTCAGCCTTGAATCTTTTCAGCAACAGAATCTGCAGAGTAGACAATCCCAAATACTTTTTGTGGGGAAATTTCTCCTGAGATCTGTTCTTCATGGCATGTTAACGATAGACTGTGACTTCTTGATGTAAATTTTCCAGCAAAAAGAATTGACTACTCAATGTACCCCTACCTCATGAGAAATTTATTTGCCTTAGTAAGTTCAGCTTTCGTTCTAAACTTTGTGGTGGGATTCACTTACTCAAACACTCCCCAGAGGTCAGAACTTCCACTGGAGGAACTGATCAGATGAACTCTTGCTGAACCCCTCAATTTTCCCCTCACTCGCCTCAACACTGCAGAGAGGCCAACATTTTTGTTGGGATACTTTGATTGCTTTTTTTCTCAAGTCAGTTTTGGGTCGATGCCATTTATTGGACATTCCTAGGGTAGACCTTGCTTTAGATTGCAACAGTCTTCGGATAATTTTTTGCAGCCTCAGTATCCTGTTCACCTCTGTGCTGAACTTCCAAACTCATAGACATCCTATGTAAATACTAAACACAAAGTGATTCTGCAGATGTTTCTCCACATATGGTAATTTCTTCCTCCTCATCTCTGTTCTGAAGTGATATCCTTCTATTCTGAGGCTGTGCCCTCTAGTCCTAGACTCCACGACCATAGGAAAGCCCTTGTTTAATACTGAACTTCTAGGAAGATAGCCTTTTGGTTCCCACCTTTCTGGAAATCCTGTCTCTCTCAATGAGTGACACTTGGCTGTCCATTTAAATGGCCCGACCAACCATTGCTGATTTACCTTGGGGCCTTATTCCATTTCCATTGACTCTAAATGTCTTCACAGTCCTTCGAGGTAGATTGTACTGCTCAATTCATCAGTAAGCCAAATTCCACTCAACTGAACATGGGAGTCAGGATACAGCATCCGAGCTCCTGGTGCTTTGCTTGGGCAGCACTCACATACGCAAATAAATCAGAGTAAAACTGAGAAAGAACCATTAGTTCTTAATGCGGCAAACCTATGATTAAGTCACACATTCATTAAAAATTAGCAATATATGAAGCTCGACTTAAAGTCCTGTGCAAAAGTCTTAGGCATACACGTATGTATGTATAAATCTGGTGGGAGCAAAGGATGTTGGGAATAATGAGGGCGGGGTGTCAGACAGATGGGAAGGAGTGCCAGGGGTGGGGGGGCTGGGGTGGGGGGTGTGGGTGTAGACACACCCAGCCCTGAGACACCAGGCAAGGTCATTTGATTCCAAACAATTGGTTTATTGATCATTACAGAATGTCTCTCTGGTGCTTCACACTCCTTCCCCTCTGCCTTGCCCTTTTCCCAACCATGATTCCCCTCTCCCTGCTCTCTTCCCAATTTTCAGTCTAAAATAGAAATCCATATCAGAATGGGGTTTATCATCACTCACGTTTCATGAAATTAGTTCTTTTTGCAGCAGCAGTAGGGTGCAATACATAGAATTACTACAGTACTGTGCAAAACTCTTAGACTCCCTAGCTGCATGTGCCTCAGTCTTTTGCACAGTAGTGTACATGTAAAATATCCAGAAGTTATACACAGCATGAGTAATTAATGTTTTAAAGTATGCAAGATGATTTACATCCGGTAAGCATTTCTTAAATTACCAAGGTTGGTCTAAATGCAATACTGATAATCAGGGATAAATTTTATGTAATATTAATGCAAATTATTGCTCAGATAGCATTTTTTTTTTGAACTGTAACAACACTTGCAGACAATGATTTTGATGGCACAAACAAAGAAAGGCAACACAGGATTATGTTACTGTACTTAATGTGACTGTCTGACCAAAAAACTCTGCCAAAACAAAGTGGATGCACCCCTCCCTAACATGGTCCACCAGAATTTCAGAATTAAGGTTAGCAGGGATATATTTCAAAATGTAAGATAACTCCAGCAGATCAAAGATCTGAAGGTTCAAAGATTCAAAGCTCATTTCTTATCGATGTATACAGTGCACAACCCTGAGATTCATCTTCCCACAGACAGCCACGAAGCAAAGAGACACTATGGAACCCATTCAGAGACAGCATCAACCCAACACACAAAATAAAGCTAACCATTTGCACAAACAGCAAAAAATCAAGAAATCCTCTTTGAATTTCTTTCAATTAGCGAAAACAAGTACTACTGTAGGTCTTTCTAAAAAGCGAAGTGGCGTAAAGCGAACTTGCATAAAGCGGGGGACACCTGTATTATTCCCACTTGTTCCAAGAAACAGAACAAAAACTAATTGAGAAAATCGTTGGGATTCCCTCTATTTATTTGGGACACGATGCCACTTAATTGGGACAGAAGACTAATGCCGAGGAGTTTCTAGGACACGGAGTGCTATGCATAGGGACCTGGAGCAAGGACAGGGAGTGTGATGAATAGGGATCTGGAACAAGGACAGGGAGTGTGACACATAGGGATCTGGAACCAGGACAGGGAGTGTGATGAATAGGGATCTGGAACAAGGACAGGGAGTGTGACACATAGGGATCTGGAACAAGGGCAGGGAGTGTGACACATAGGGATCTGGAACAAGACAGGGAGTATGATGAATAGGGATCTGGAACAAGGACAGGGAGTGTGACACATAGGGATCTTGAACCAGGACAGGGAGTGTGATGAACAGGGATCTGGAACAAAGACAGGGAGTGTGACACATAGGGATCTGGAACAAGGGCAGGGAGTGTGACACATAGGGATCTGGAACAAGGGCAGGGAGTGTGACACATAGGGATCTGGAACAAGGGCAGGGAGTGTGACACATAGGGATCTGGAACAAGGGCAGGGAGTGTGACACATAGGGATCTGGAACAAGGACAGTGAGTGTGACAAATAGGGATCTGGAACAAGGACAGGGAGTGTGATGAATAGGGATCTGGAACAAGGACAGGGAGTGTGACACATAGGGATCTGGAACAAGGACACGGAGTGTGATGCATAGGGACCTGGAACACGGACAGGGGATGTGACACATAGGGATCTGGAACAAGGACAGGGAGAGTGATGAATAGGGATCTGGAACAAGAACAGGGAGTGTGATGAATAGGGACCTGGAACAAGGACATGGAGTGTGACACATAGGGATCTGGAACAAGGACAGGGAGTGTGACGAATAGGGATCTGGAACAAGGGCAGGGAGTGTGACACATAGGGATCTGGAACAAGGACAGGGAGTGCGATGAATAGGGATCTGGAACAAGGACAGGGAGTGTGACACATAGGGATCTGGAACAAGGACAGGGCGTGTGATGAATAGGGGTCTGGAACAAGGACAGGGTGTGTGACACATAGGGATCTGGAACAAGGGCAGGGAGTGTGACACATAGGGATCTGGAACAAGGACAGTGAGTGTGACAAATAGGGATCTGGAAAAAGGACGGAGTGTCAAACATAGGGATCTGGAACAAGGACATGGTGTGTGATGAATAGGGATCTGTAACAAGGACATGGAGTGTGACACATGGGGATCTGGAACCAGGACAGGGAGTGTGATGAACAGGGATCTGGAACAAAGACAGGGAGTGTGACACATAGGGATCTGGAACAAGGGCAGGGAGTGTGACACATAGGGATCTGGAACAAGGGCAGGGAGTGTGACACATAGGGATCTGGAACAAGGACAGTGAGTGTGACAAATAGGGATCTGGAACAAGGACAGGGAGTGTGATGAATAGGGATCTGGAACAAGGACAGGGAGTGTCACACATAGGGATCTGGAACAAGGACACGGAGTGTGATGCATAGGGACCTGGAACACGGACAGGGGATGTGACACATAGGGATCTGGAACAAGGACAGGGAGAGTGATGAATAGGGATCTGGAACAAGGACATGGAGTGTGACACATGGGGATCTGGAACAAGGACAGGGAGTGTGACACATAGGGATCTGGAACAAGGGCAGGGAGTGTGACACATAGGGATCTGGAACAAGGGCAGGGAGTGTGACACATAGGGATCTGGAACAAGGACAGTGAGTGTGACAAATAGGGATCTGGAACAAGGACAGGGAGTGTGACACATAGGGATCTGGAACAAGGGCAGGGAGTGTGACACATAGGGATCTGGAACAAGGGCAGGGAGTGTGACACATAGGGATCTGGAACAAGGGCAGGGAGTGTGACACATAGGGATCTGGAACAAGGACAGTGAGTGTGACAAATAGGGATCTGGAACAAGGACAGGGAGTGTGATGAATAGGGATCTGGAACAAGGACAGGGAGTGTGACACATAGGGATCTGGAACAAGGACAGGGAGTGTGACACATAGGGATCTGGAACAAGGACAGGGAGTGTGACACATAGGGATCTGGAACAAGGACAGGGAGTGTGACACATAGGGATCTGGAACAAGGACAGGGAGTGTGATGAATAGGGACCTGGAACAAGGACATGGAGTGTGACACATAGGGATCTGGAACAAGGACAGGGAGTGTGACGAATAGGGATCTGGAACAAGGGCAGGGAGTGTGACACATAGGGATCTGGAACAAGGACAGGGAGTGTGATGAATAGGGATCTGGAACAAGGACAGGGAGTGTGACACATAGGGATCTGGAACAAGGGCAGGGAGTGTGACACATAGGGATCTGGAACAAGGGCAGGGAGTGTGACACATAGGGATCTGGAACAAGGACAGTGAGTGTGACAAATAGGGATCTGGAACAAGGACAGGGAGTGTGATGAATAGGGATCTGGAACAAAGACAGGGAGTGTGACACATAGGGATCTGGAACAAGGACACGGAGTGTGATGCATAGGGACCTGGAACACGGACAGGGGATGTGACACATAGGGATCTGGAACAAGGACAGGGAGAGTGATGAATAGGGATCTGGAACAAGAACAGGGAGTGTGATGAATAGGGACCTGGAACAAGGACATGGAGTGTGACACATAGGGATCTGGAACAAGGACAGGGAGTGTGACGAATAGGGATCTGGAACAAGGGCAGGGAGTGTGACACATAGGGATCTGGAACAAGGACAGGGAGTGTGATGAATAGGGGTCTGGAACAAGGACAGGGTGTGTGACACATAGGGATCTGGAACAAGGGCAGGGAGTGTGACACATAGGGATCTGGAACAAGGACAGGGAGTGTGACACATAGGGATCTGGAACAAGGGCAGGGAGTGTGACACATAGGGATCTGGAACAAGGGCAGGGAGTGTGACACATAGGGATCTGGAACAAGGACAGTGAGTGTGACAAATAGGGATCTGGAACAAGGACGGAGTGTCACACATAGGGATCTGGAACAAGGACATGGTGTGTGATGAATAGGGATCTGTAACAAGGACATGGAGTGTGACACATGGGGATCTGGAACAAGGACATGGAGTGTGACACATGGGGATCTGGAATAAGGACGGGGTGTGATGAATAGGGATCTGGAACAAGAACGGAGTTTGACACAGGGATCTGGAACAAGGACAGGGAGTGTGACGAATAGGGATCTGGAACAAGGACAGGGAGTGTGACACATAGGGATCTGGAACAATGGCAGGGAGTGTGATGAATAGGGATCTGGAACAAGAACAGGGAGTGTGATGGATATCGATCTGGAACAAGGACAGGGAGTGTGATGAATAGGGATCTGGAACAAGAACAGGGAGTCTGATGAATGGGGATCTGGAAGAAGGGCAGGGAGTGTGACATAGGGATCTTGAACAAGGACAGGGAGTGTGATGAATAGGGATCTGGAACAAGGACAGGGAGTGTGATGAATAGGGATCTGGAACAAGGACAGGGAGTGTGATGGATATCGATCTAGAACAAGGACAGGGAGTGTGATGAATAGGGATCTGGAACAAGAACAGGGAGTGTGATGAATGGGGATCTTGAACAAGGACAGGGAGTGTGATGAATGGGGATCTGGAACAAGGACAGGGAGCGTGATGAATAGGGATCTGGAACTAGGACAGGGGGCGTGATGAATAGGGATCTGGATCAAGGACGGTTAGTGTGACACACAGGAATCTGGAACAAGGACAGGGAGTGTGACGAATAGGGATCTGGAACAAGGACAGGGAGTGTGATGAATAGGGATCTGGAACAGGAACATGAACAGGGAGTGTGACACATAGGGATCTGGAACAAGGACAGGGAGTGTGATGAATAGGGATCTGGAGCAAAGACAGGGAGTGTGATGAATAGGGACCTGGAGCAAGGACGTGGAATGCTATGATGGTTAGGCTTCCTCATTACTAACTGATCGGACATTGACCGGATGCAGAGCCAGGCTGAGACATGGCAGATGGAGTTCAATCAGGAAAAGTGTTAAGTGATTCACTTTGGAAAGTCGAACTTGCCGGTAGAATGCAGGGTTCACTAGAATTCAGAGGAATGAAGGGTGACCTCATTGAAACCTATCGAATAGTGAAAGACATTGGTAGAGTGGATGAGGAGAGGAAATTTCTATGTTGGAAGAGTCTATGACCAGAGGACACAGCCTCAGAGTTGAGGGATATTCCTTTAGAAAAGAGATGAGGAGGAATTTCTTTATCCAGAGAATGGTGAATCTGTGGAATTTGTTGCCACAGGCGGCTGTGGTGGCCATATCTTTTTGTATATTTGAGGCAGAGGTTGATAGATTTTTGATCGATCAGGGCATGAAGGGATACGGGGAGAAGGCAGGAGATTGGGGCTGAGAGGAAAATTGGATCAGCCATGATGAAATGGCAGTGCAGGCTCGATGGGCCAAATGGTCTAATTCTGTTCCTATATCTTCTGGTCTTAATGGTAGGATTCTTAGCAGTGGGATGGGGGTGGGGGAACAAAGGGATCTTGGGGTCCTCCTCCATAGATCCCGCGAAGGAAGGTTGAGTCGGGAAATTGAGTTCAAGGGCCGCAAGGTAACGTTGCATTTCTAAAACCCTGGTTAGACCACACCTGGAGTTTTGTGTTCAGTTCTGGTCACCTCGTAACACAAAAATGTGGAAGCTTTAGAGAGGGTGCAGAGGAGATTTGCCAGGATGCTGCCTGGATGAGAGAGCATGGATAGGTTGTATGAGTTAGGGCCTTTCTCTTTGGAACAAGAATGGAGATGAGAGATGACTTGATTGCTGTGATGGAGAGGCACTGGCGGAGTGGAGAGCCAGTGCCTTTTTCTCCAGGTAGCAAGGTTAAAAAGAGGGCATAATTAAAGTGATCGGAGGAAAGTGTAAGGTGGGATTGTTAGAGGTAGGTTTTTTACTCAGACTGTGCGATGTGTGTAAGACGAACTGCTGGGTGGGGGTGTGTGAAGGCAGATACATTAGGGGCATTTAAGAGACTCTTAGATGAAAGAAAAATGGAGGGTCGTGTGGGAGGGAAGGGTGAGATTGATTTTGGAGAAGGTTAAAACGTCAACATCATGTGGTGGACCGAAGAGCCTGTGCTATGTGTAGTGTCCTGTGTTCAGTGTAACTCATCGCCAAAGAGCTGCCATTTGCACTGTGGAGGTACCGCGAACTGTTCCAGCACGTTGAAGGGGAAGGGACAGGCGTGCTCATCAGTGAAGTATATTTCCAACATTACAACAGTACAAAAAGTGTGGTAAGCTTTGAGGTCACGAAAGGTGCTCCAGAAAAACTAGACATGCTTTTCTAAGGGGATTTGGCAATACATTAATTCACAATGATATCGTAAAATTATTATGTCGGCAAATGCCAATCAATTTAATAAGTCTGCCTCTTGAGGTCACGAGAAGGGGGATTGTGAAACAGACAGGAAATTCAATTTAGCATCTTAGATTAAGTTTCCAAAACCATAGTAAGTCAGTAAAATACAAGATAACGCAATAAAAAAAACACAGTAAACATAATTAGTTAGCTTCAGTGCACTCGCCCCTCCTTGGAAGTTTTCATGTTTACAACATTGAATCACAGTGGATTTAATTTGGCTTTTTTGACGTTGATCAACAGAAAAAGACTCTTTTGTGTCAAAGTGAAAATAGATCTCTACAAAATGATCTAAATTAATTACAAATACAAACATAAAATAATAGATTGCATAAGTATTCACCCCCTTCAAGTCAGTATTTAGTAGCTGCACCTTTGGCAGCAATTACAGCCTTGAGTCTGTGTGGATAGGTCTCTATCAGCTTTGCACATCTGGACACTGCAAATTTTCCCCATTTTCTTCATAAAACTGCTCAAGCTCTGTCAGATTGCATGGGATCATGAGTGAATAGCCCTTTTTCAAGTTCAGCTACAAATTCTCAATTGGATTGAGGTCTGGACTCTGATTTGGCCACTCCAGAACATTCACTTTGTTGACAATCGATTGATTGTCACCTCTGATCTGGGCCGACGTTAATTAGCTTGTTTATTTCGACTTTTTTCTTAAAGATGTGCTGGGTGCATCCTGGCTACCGCTGCGCCGCTGCATTCTATGTAATCCCAGTATCGGTCCGTGGCCCAGAGGTTGGGGACCACTGCCATAAAGTGATGCTAGGCGCAGGAGTACATCAGGTGGCTGACAGAAAATGATAAAGTAGTGGAGGTTGGGGGTGTGGACGGGTGGGTTAGTGAGTGGAGGTGTTGATCAGCCTGACTGCTTGGGGGAAGTAACTGTTTTTGAGTCTGGTGGTCCTTTTGTGGATGCTATGTAGCCTCCTCCCTGATGGGAGTGGGACAAACAGTCCATGAGCGGGTTGTGTTGGATTCTCCATGATATAGCTGCTCTTTTTCTGGCACTATTCTGTATATACATTCTTCAGACCCAGAGAACAATTATTTTGATCTCCTTTACACCTGTGTACTGGAAATGACATTAAGCAATCTTGAATCTTGAAACTTACTGCATCTTCAGCACATGAAGTGTTAAATACTCCAGGTAACTACATCCATAAATAAACACAACCGTACCCTTGAGTTGCTTCTCATTTCCTGCACTTAAAACGGTAAATTTATAGCAAACAGTAACTTGATTCAACAAGGGACTTGGGTTGTTTCACTTAAGGAATGGAAGGACTTTCATGGACTCAAATGTGGATCCTCTGTATAGAAATAGCTTAATTTTAATTAGAACTTATTTTGAGCAGAAGCCAACATGGTTGCTGCAAAAAAAAGTCACAAAGAATAGATCAGTATTATGAGAGGTTTATATTTAATTTTATGTGGGGGGGGTGCTTTTTTTTTAAACAGCTGACTGACCGTGGGCACATATTCAACTGTAGTATGTACTAGCTATACACTAAGTGGCAACTCCTGTACCTAATAAAGTGGCCGCTGAGTGTATGTTCATGGTCTTCTGCTGCTGTAGCCCATCCACTTCAAGGTTCAACGTGTTGTGTGTTCAGGGATGCTCTTCTGTGCACCACTGTTATGGTTATTTGAGTTACTGTTCCCTTCCTGTCAGCTTGAACCAGTCTGGCCATTCTCCTCTCACCCCCTCCCTCAGTAACAAAGCATTTTTGCCCACAGCACTGCCACTCACTGGATGTTTTGTTTCTCACACTGTTCTCTGTAAACTCTTGAGACTGTTGTGTGTGAAAATCCCAGGAAATCAGCAGTTTCTGAGATCCTCAAGCCACCCATCTGGCACCAACGATGATTCCATAGTCAAAGTCACTAAGATCACATTTCTTCCTCATTCAGATGTTTGGTCTGAACAACAACTGAACCTCTTGAGCATGTCTGCGTGCTTTGAGTTGCTTCCACATGATTGGCTGATGAGATATTTTTATTAATGAGCAGGTGTACAGGTATTACTAATAAAGTGGCTACTGAGTGTAGGTAAGGCATCAGTAAATGAAAAATGGTGCCAAGACACAGGGAGGCCAGTGACTGGAAAAGAGGTGGATGGTATCAGTAAACATGAGGAATTCTGCAAATGCTGAAAATTCAAGCAATACGCATCAAAGTTGCTGGTGAATGCAGCAGGCCAGGCAGCATCTCTAGGAAGAGGTACAGTCGACGTTTTGGGCCGAGACCCTTTGTCAGGACTAGCTGAAGGAAGAGCTAGTAAGAGATCTGAAAGTTGGAGGGGGAGGGGGAGATCCAAAATGATAGGAGAAGATGGGAGGGGGAGGGATGGAGCCAAGAGTTGGACAATTGATTGGCAAAAGGGATATGAGAGGATCATGGGACAGGAGGCCCAGGGAGAAGGAGAAGGAGGAGGGGGGAAAAACCCAGAGGATGGGCAAGGGGTATAGTCAGAGGGACAGAGGGAGAAAAAGGAGAGAGAGAGAAAGAATGTGTGTATATGAATAACTAACGGATGGGGTACGAAGGGGAGGTGGGGCATTAGCGGAAGTTAGAGAAGTCAATGTTCATGCCATCAGGTTGGAGTCAATGTTCATGCCATCAGGTATCAGTGCTGTGTGATCTTAATGTTTGGGAAAGGCTGGTTCAAAAAATCCCATGTTGATGCAGTGCAGAATGGGGCTTTTCAATCAATCTTAAGACCATAAGACTAAGCAGAATCAGGCCATTGAGCCCATCAAGTCTGCTCTGCCAGTCCACCGTGGTTGATTTATTATCCCTCGCAACCCCATTCTCCTGCTTTCTCCCCGTAACCTTTGACGCCCTTACTAATCAAGAACCAATCAACCTCCGCCCTGTGTATGCCCAATGACTTGGCCTCCACAGCCGTCTGTGACAATGAATTGCACAGATTCACCAGGCTCTGGCTAAAGAAATTCCTCCTCATCTCTGTTCTAAGAGGACACCCCTCTATTCTGAGGCTGTGCTCCCTGATCTGAGACTCCATCATGACTGAAAACATCCTCTCCACATCCAATTTATCCAGACCTTTCAGTATTTGATAGGTTGCAATGAGATTCCTCTGTTATTGTTCTAAACTCCAGTGATTACAGGCTCAGAGCTGTCAACGCTCCTCATGTGTTAATCCTTTCATTCCCAGGATCATTCTCGTGAACCTCCTCTGGACCCTCTCCAATGCCAGCATATCTTTTCTTAGATAAGGGGCCCAAACAGACCGCACTTTGGCCAACCTGTCATTTAGTCCCTGCTCCCTTCTCTTCTCCATTTTTCCATTTTATCCAAGCCATTTTAAAAGGATTCATTTTCATTTTTTTTATCGCATGTACATTGAAATGTGGACCCGGCTGGTGGCGTAGTGGCATCAGCGTCGGGCTTCGGGATGAAAGGTCCCAGGTTCGAATCCAGCCGGCTCCCCTGCATGCTTTCCATCCATGCTGGGATACGAGCTGGTGATCTCTTTGGAAACTCACCCGGCAGAAGGCAATGGCAAACCACTGCTGTAACTTGCCTCGTATGCGATTCCTCACTACGTCAGAGAGGCGTGGAGGGAAATCGTCCGCTAACTGGAGAAACCCCAGATGCGACGTACCTTTCCTTTCCTTACATTGAAATGTACAGTGAAATGTGTGGTTTGCCTTAACAACCAACACACCTAAGGATGTGCTGGGGGGAGGCCTGCAAGGGTTGCCGTACATTACGGTACCAATATAGCATGCCCACAATATTCAGCAGGACAAACACAGAATACAACAAGCAACAAAACAGCTCCCTTTCCTCGCTACCAACCACCCACACCTACCACCAGTCCTCCAGACCCCAGTAATCAGGCTTTGACTTCCAGGTTCCTTATTGACCACACGGACTTTGATCTTCGGTTTTGACCCCCAGGCTAGATGATGACGGGACCTCGAATTCCAGGCTCACCAATTCATTGGCCCTCATGCTCACGTGGACTTCCGATCCCATGACAGCCCGACATCCACAGGTGCCCTTCTTCATATATCCACGTCACAGGCCTTTGAGTTCGGAGGGGAGTTGTAGACTCCAAATCTGCTTCCAGCACACTAACAAGCAGCTCATCTCCAATCACAACTATTTAAAAGTAGCTTTCTTACCTCAAACTGAGTTAAATTAGACGCTCCCTCTGGCATTGCCAACATTTCATTTCAGAAGATTCTACATTTTTGGTTTAGATTCTTCCGAAGGTTTTTTCTTTAAATGTTGTAAGCAAAATTTGCGGGAAAACTTGGAGGCATTGAAAGCACTTATGAACTGGCCTTGTGAGGGAAATGGGTGGTCGGCCTTTCAAGTTGAGACCCTTCATCTAGACCAGGGGCTCCCAAGCTGGAGTCCATAGACCCCTCGGTTAATGGTAGGAGCCCTTGGCATTAAAAAGGTCAGGAACCCCTGATCTAGACTGAAAGAGTAGAGGGGAGATAGCCAGGATGGAGGGGAAGGGGTGGACCAAGATCCAGCAGGTGATAGGTGGATCCAGGTGAAGAGAAGGTGAGAGGTGGATGGAGGAGGAGAAGGTGGAAATTGTGACTGGGAGGTGACGGGTGGAGGTTACTGAGCGCTGCAGATGATGGACTCCAGTAGAAGAAGAAAGTGGAGAATGGAATCAAATAAGGGAGGTGGGGAGGGCAGATTGGAACAGTGGTGGGGGATGGGGGGGTTGAACCAGTGGGAGGAGCAGGTGCAAATGGCTGACTGGGGCTTCTGGTGAACATATGATGACCACTGCAGGAAGTAGTTCAATGAAAGGTTTAATGTATGAAAAACCTGTACTTGCTGGGGTTTAAATGAATGATGGGAGATCTCAGTGAAACCCAGCAAATATTGAAAGGCCCAATAGAGTAGACATAGAGAGCATGTTTCCAGTAGTGGGAGAATCAAGCCTCAGAATAGAAAGACATCCCTGTGGAATGGAAATAAGGAGGAATTTCTTTAGTCAGAGGTTGGTGAATCTATGGAATTTATTGCTATGGATAGCTGTGAAGGCCAGGTCATTGGTTGTATTTAAATTGGAGGTTGATAGGTTCTTGATTAATCAGGGCATCAGAGGTAACAGGGAGCAAACAGGAGAATGGCTTTGAGAGGGAAAATATATCTGCTATGATTGAATGGTGGAGCAAACTCGACGGGCCGAATGGCCTGTTTCTGCCTGTATGTCTTATGGAGTTGGTGCTGCCGACTCCGACTGAGCAACATCCTGAACAATCTGTCTCCAAGAGAGAAGAGTGGGGCAAACACCATCGAACTACGGACACCAGTGTGAGATCCTGCAGTCAGGACTATAGATTCTTTGCCAGCATGAATTAAGGTGGGCACAAGATTTCTTCTCATGTGTTCCTACTGCAACATCAGTGTGGCTTGCCTGGGTGTAACTTCCTCTCCATACTCAGAAGATTGTGGATTGAAACCCAGCTGCTCGGGAGGCTCCAGAGCACAGGATTGTAAGAAGTTGCAGACAGCTGTAGACTCAGTCAGCTTCACCTTGGGCACAACGTTAGTGTGGCTTGCCTGAATGTAACTCCCGCTCCTTACTGAGACAATCTGACCACATCAGTGTGGATAACTTCACTCAGCTCAATCCCAGTGGCCACACATTTTAATTCCACGTCCCATTCCCATTCTGATATGTCTATCCACGGTCTCCTAAAACCCAGGTACTCACCTCAACACTGAATTAACTCCACAACCTATGGACTCATTTTCAAGGACACTACAACTCATGTTCTCAGTATTATTTATTCAGTTTAATATTATTTGCACAATTTTTTGTCAGATTTTGTTATTTATAGTTTTTCATAAATTATTTATTTTCTTCTAAATACCTGCAAGAAAATTAATGGTAAGGTAGTATATGGTGAACATATTTTATGCATTGATAATAAATTTACTTTGAACATTTTGACCTTTGAACTGGAATTTGAATGTAAATCACTGTTTGCTGACGGAGAGGGTGGTTAGTATATGGACTGAGATGCTAGAGGAAGTGGTTGAGGCAGGGACATTAAGAACATTTAAAAGGTAGTTGGACAGATAGGTGAATAGGAAAGGAAGGATTTGACCACAAGGCCGTAAGACCATAAGATATAGGAGCAGAATAAGGTCATTTGGCCCATCGAGTCTGCTCCACCATTTCATCATGACTGATCCAATTTTCCCCTCAGTCCCAGTCTCTAGCCTTTTCTCCGTATCGCTTCATGCCCTGACCAATCAAGAATCTATCCACTTCTGCCTTAAATCTATATAAAGACTTGGCCTCCACGGTTGCCTGTGGCAAAGAATTCCACAGATTCACCACTTCTGGCTAAAGAAATTCCTCTTCGTCGACATTCTAAAGAATGTCCCTCTATCCTGAGGCTGTATCCTCTGGTGTTAGTTTCTCCCACCATAGGAAACATCCTTCCCACCACCACTCTATTAAGGCCTTTCACCATTTGATAGGTTTCAATGAGGTTACCCCTCATTCTTCTGAAATCGAGTGAATATAGGCCCAGAGCCAACAAACGCTCTTCATATGACAAACCATTCAATCCTGGAATTATTTTTGTGAACCTCCTTTGAACCCTCTTCATTTTCAGCACATCCTTCCAAAGATAAGGGGCCCAAAACTGCTCACAATACTCCAAGTGAGGTCTCACCAGTGCTTTATAAAGTCTCAACATTACATCTTTGCTTTTATATTTTAGTCCTTTTGAAATGAATGCTAACGTCACATTTGCCTTCCTCACCACAGACTCAACCTATAAATTAACCTTTAGAGAATCCTGCACAATGACTCCCAAGTCCCTTTGCATCTCAGTTTTTTTTTGTATTTTCTCCCCATTTAGAAAATAGTCTACCCTTTCATTTCTTCTTCCAGATTGCATGAACATACACTTCCCAACACTATATTCCATTTGCTACGCACATTCAAATACAACACCTTCAGCTGTATTCACCCTTTATTGATTCTGTCCACATTTTACGATGCAACTCATCTTGTTGACTGCAATTTTGCCCTATCAACAGCCTCTCCTCACTACACATTGCCTCTGTTTGTAAACCAGCTACCTCATCTTCAGCACTATCATTTCGGCTCCCATCCCCCTGCCAGATCAGTTTAAATCCTCCTGAATTTGGGCCAGACATGGTACATGGGATTAACTTAGATGGGTATCTTGGTGGGGGTGACCCATCTGGGCCAAAGGGCTTGTTGCTCTCTGTAAGACGCTAAACATTCTGCGTTGCTAATAGATATTGTATGCTTTCCTCCAATCACCTTAAAATTATGCCCTGTCATATCACCTATTTCTGTCCTGGGAAAATGTCTCTGGCTGCCCACTCAATCAATGCCTCTCACCCTAGAGCAGGGGTTCCTAACCTTTTTTATGCCATGGACCGATATCATTAAGCAAGGGGTCCGTGGACTGAAGGTTGGGGACCCTTGTCTTAGAGGGATGATAAATCAGCCAAGTTGGAATTGTGGAGCAGGGACGATGGCCTAATTCTTCTCCTGTGTCTCATGGTCTTATCTGCGCTTTTTCTTTCCTGAAGTGGACAGTAGAGATCTTCACTGTAACTCTGCAATATTTACTTCTTAACCAACAGGACTAAAAAGAAAATTAGAGGTGTAGGATCTTGCTGTGCATCTTGCATTCTAGGACTGATAACTCTTCCAAAGTACTTCATTGGCTACAAAGCTGATTGGAACATTGTGGTGTTGTGCATGTGACGTAGAAATGCAAGTTCTGTGCTGAAGATTCTGTGTGGAATCAGCTTGATGTTGACAGATTACTGCCGCTATTTATAGCCCGAAACTTGTGGCTGTATTTTATTCCCTTTCATCATTTATGGTTGAAACAGTTCATGATTTCTTCATTGCTGTCGTGCTGAGGGAGTGAAGATTATCTGCCCAACTTTTGCTTTAACATAAGTAGAACTTACTGCTGGCTGCATCTGCCACAGGCTGTAGTTTGTGAACCAATTATGGCTTCAACAGAACTCTGAGAATGTTATTGAACTGAGTCCAGATGCAGTGTGTCTTCAGAGCCAACAAAACTGGCCTTGTGTTTACATCAGGCTGACACCTGCCCTCTTCCTTGTGAAAGTAATTGGACATGATGATTCACAGTACAATAGTAGAGACAATTGTTATGTCCTACTGAGAATTTTGACCTCAGCACATAATCAAAATTCAAAGTAAATTTGATATTAAAGTCTGTATGTGTCACAATGCACTACTCTAAGTTTCATTTTCTTGTGGGCATTCACTTTAGAATCAGATTTAATATCACTGGCATATGTTGTGAAGTTTGTTGTTTTGCAGTAGCAGTACATTGTAATACATAATAAAACCTGTAAATTACAGTTAGAAGTGTGTGTGGGTGTGTATAAAAGTTAAATTAAGTAGTGCAAAAAGGGAGAAAAAAAAAGTGAGATAGTGTTAAAGGGTTCAATGCCCATTCAAAAATCAGATGACATGGGGGAAAAAGATGTTCATGAATTGTTGGGTGTGTGTTTTCAGGCTCCTGAACCTCCTCCCTGATGGTAGCAATGAGAAGAGGGCATGTCCTGGGTGATGGGGGTCCTTAATGATGGATGCCAACTTTCTGAGGCGTTAGTCCTTGAAGGTGTCCTGGATGCTGGGGAGGCGAGTGCCCATGATGGAGCTGACTGAGGTCACAACTTTCTGCAGCTTTTTTCGGTCCCATGCAGTGACTCCCCACCCCCCCCCATACCAGATGGTGATGTGTGGGATTCCTCTGGGTGCTCTGGTTTCCTCTCAAGTTTCAAAGATGCACGGGTTAGGATTAGTAAGTTGTGGGCATGCTCATTTGGTGCCGAAAGCATGGTGGCGTGGTCACTTGAGAGCTGCCCCCAGTGCAGTCTTCAGACTGTGTTGGTCGATGATGCTAAGACACGTTTCACTGTATGTCCTGATGTTTCAATGTGCACGTTGTAAATAAAGCTCATTTTTGCATTGTTTGGAAAACTTTGTTGGTGGGGTGATTTCCCATGTACAAAATATTTCCCAAATTGACTGCTTCCTCTATTATTCAGGATGCCTTGAAAGAATTCCACCCTAGTTCCTTCGCGCTTAAAGCTTGTTAAGACCACCTTGTATTGAAGGCTGAATTGTAAACGTTCACCTTTCAATACCCATCAGGTGCGTAGTCTAAATCCTGTGGTGTCAACAATGAGGCATGTATCCCAGGAAGTCCCAGAGCACCAAGTGTTGCTGCCTTGCCCCAAGGTGGGAAGGTTAGCCCAGTATTTTAAATTCCTTCCTGCAGGCAAAAGGTGTCTGCTAAAGACTGATTTGAACTCTGTGTTTTGTAACTCGGCCACAGAGTAAATTGATAGGATGTTGCCAGGTTTGGAGGACCTGGAGTCTTACGGAAGGATTGAATAGGTTAGGACTTTATTCCTTAGAACATAGAAGATTGAAAGGAGATTTGATTGAAGTATGGAAAATTATGAGAGGGATAGATAGGGTAAATGCAAGCAGGCTTTTTCCACTGAGATTAGAAAATATGCAGATGCTGGACATCCAAAGCAACACACACAAAATGCTGGAGGAACTCAACAGGTCAGGCAGCATCTATGGAGGGGAATAAGTTATTGATGTTCCAGGTTGAGCCCTGATGAAGGTCCTTGACCAGAAACGTCGACTGTTTATTCTCTGTTGATGGTGCCTGACCTCCTGAGTTGCCCCAGTAACACCTGGCTGAACAACACTGGGAACAAAGAGGGGCCTGTATTTCTCTGCAGGGAGTCCCTGGTTTACCCAGACCGATTAGTGGACACCCACATATACAAGCAAGCTCCTGTAATATTATAAAATTCAGGAGTTCAACATATTTACATTGGTTCATTTCTATGAACATCTATGAAAGAGTAAACAGTCGATATTTCGGGCCGAAACCCTTTATCAGTGGTGCATGCAAGTTTGATTTCAAAGTTTAAGAGAAGTTTGAATAAGTCAACTGTTTACTCTTTTCCATAGTTGCTGCCTGGCCTGCTGAGTCCTCTAGTATTTTGTGTGTATTGCTTTTTCCATTGAGGTCAGGTGGGACTACAATGAGAGGTCATGGGTTAAGGGTGAAAGGTGAAAGGTTGAAGGGGGAACTGTAGAGGAAACTTCATCACTCAGAGGGTGGTAAGAGCCGTTCAGTGTTGCGTTGCTAATCGTTGTAGGCTTCAGAACCATTCTTTGCTGAAGTGCTGAGTCCGTATTGATCACACCAATCAAACCGCTCAAAAACAACAAAAAAACCAGTAACCTGAATCCAGATAAACATGCATCATGAATCTTGAAGTCCCCCAAAATAAGTCCACAGCCTCACCAATCAGTCCTTGCAACATGGAACCCAGGGCTCCTGCACTTTCCTCTGACAGCAACAAGCGAGAGGGAAAGGAAGACCGGCCAAACGCAGGCAGGCGGTACCGAACACCCGCCAGTGCTCTGCTGACGTCCTTGGCGATTTCAACCTTGCTGGGTGCCTCAATCAGAGAGAAGCGGTGGAGTCGATCATAGACTCATCCCCGGGCTCCAGGATTCCAGGCCGCACACTCTGCATCAAGCCTCACTGATCTCCCTCGAAGACAGCAAAGCGCCAGATCGCTCATTCAGCCCACAAACACACTGTCAATATGCAAGTCACAGGTTCCAATCTCAGCAGCTTTGTCGTAGAAACATATTTGAAAGAAGAAGATGAGGTAAAAGAAGTAGTTTTATGAACTGTCGGCAGGACTTCGCCATTGGTCATGTTGCTCGCTGGTGCCATCTAGTCAATTTGAACTCTGTTAGTGTATTTTACCTCGCGATAGACTGGTGTCCTATCCGGAGGGAGTCTCATATTCTCAGTCCCTTCACGCCACAGAAACCAGCATAAGCACCGGCCTGATGGGCCACAATGCTCGGGACAGACTTTGACTTAGTGTATCTTAACTTGCTGCAAGGGATTGGAAACTAAGCCTCCACGGCAAAGAGAGATGGGTTTGTGGGGAAAACATGGTCACTGTGTTGGCTTCAAGGACGGTTCTTAAAGGGGAGGCAAGGATGAGTGACTTAATGAAGGAACTGGATGAGGCTCATTCCTCTGCTGGAGAATCTGGAGTTCAGGGGATAAGGACAACACGGTAGCGTAGTGGTCAGCACAACGCTTTACAGTAACCATTGACCTGGGTGCAAATCCTGTCACTGTCTGGAAGGAGTTTGTACGTTCTCCCTGTGACCGTGTGGGCTTCCTCCCACAGTGCAAAGAGGTACTGGTTGGTAGGTTAATTGGTCATTGTAAACTGACCTGTGATTAGGTTACCGTTACGCTGGGGGGTGCTGGGCATTGTGGCTTGAAGGGCAGGAGGGTCCCACTCTGCACTGTGTCTCAATCAATCAATAAATACATTTATAAAAACAGAGGGCTGTGTAGGAAGGAAGGGTCAGATTGATCTGAGAGTAGGTTAAAAGGCCGGTCCCACACTGTGGACTGAACACCTGTACTGTGCTGTGACATTCTATGCAGAGTATCTTGCATAAAGGATGAAACTTTCCCCCTTAGTTCCCCCATTAGTGGGTAAATGGTCAGCAACTGAATAAGTTATGTTAATTAAAAAAGTAAACCGAGTTTTTGACAAACTGTGGTTAGTGTGGATGGTGTCTATAAAAATATAGTTCTCTATACTGAGGATTTATTGGGCATTGCTTCAATACAGGATTGATCAAAGGGTCACTGGTCTAACAGAGAAGGTTGTCACGCCAAGAGAGCAATGTGTTTTCCATGTTCTATAATTTCAGGAACAGGATTTGCCCCCCGGGAACAAAATGAGTTCATTCCGAGCCTCTGGAATTCTCAATGGCTAATATTTATTCAGGGCTAATATTGATTAAGTTGCTGGGCACCAGGATAATTGAGGGATAAGTGGATCTGGTGGCAAAGCAGACAAAGGGTAGAAATCCAGTCTTATCAAATGGCTAAGTGACTTTACTTCTTTCCCTTCGGAGAAACGAGTAAGGGTTTCTTTGTCTCGTCGTTATCTTGAGGCTCTGAGTGTCTTCAAGATACAGTACTGTGTTGGCTGAGAATGTCATGGGCTGTGCTGTAGATGACACGCCAGACTACATAAACACACAGAGCACTGACACTGGATGAAACTGAGCCGCACAGTAAGTCTTTTCAGCTCCGTGCGGAGGGAACATTGCACTCAGAGAGATGTTGTATTGTACCTGATCCATCAAGTTGTTCTGCTGATGTTAAGTCAGATGAGATTCTGCAGATGTTAGAAACCTTGTGCAACACACACACAGAAGCTGAGAGTCACAGTCAGAATCTGTTTCATTATCACTGATATGTCGTGAAATTTATTGCTTTGAGGTAGCAGTGCAGTGCATTACCTAATAATAAAACTAAATTACATGAGAAATAAAAATTGAAATTAAATGAAGTAATTAGTGCAAAAACAGAGTGAAAGTAGTGAGGTAGTGTTCATGGGTTCATTGTCCATTCAGAAAGTAGTGAGGAAGTGTACATGGGTTCTTTGTCCATTCAGAAAGTAGTGAGGTAGTCTTCATGGGTTCATTGTCCATTCCAGAAGGGAAGAAACTGTTTCTGAATGGTTGAGTGTGTATCCTTAGGCTCCTGTACCTTCTCCCTGATGGCAGCAGTGAGTAGAAGACATGTCCTGGGTGATGGGGGTTCTTAATGATGGATGTTACCTTTTGCATCACCTTTTGAAGGTGCTGGGGAGGCTAGTGCCAGTGATGGAGCTGGCTGAGTTTACAACTTTCTGCGGCATCTTTTGGTCCTATGCAGAGCGCGCTCCCCCCCGCCATACCAGACGGTGATGCAGTATCTGTAGAGATTTGTGAGTGTTTGCCAAATCTCCTCAAGTATCAGTATATTAATATCAATATATAGCATCAATATCAATATATATTGCATCAATATATTGGGCCTCAGGAGGGATCCCAAGAGAAGCTGACACCCAGGAACTTGAAACTGCTCATTCTTTCCACTGCTGATCCCTCGATGAGGGCTGACGTGTGTTCCCTAACATCCACTTCCTGAAATCCACTACCGGTTCCTGGCTCTTACTGATGTTGAGTACAAAGTTGTTGTGACACCACTCCACCAGCGGATCTGTCTCATTCCTGTACGCCACCTTGTCCAGCTTGATTGGTTGCTCTAGTATTTTGTGTGTTTTGCTGATAGAAGAGCCCTTGCTCTGTGAGACGAAGAACGCTGGAATCTTTGGTGTCAACTGTTCTCAGCCAACACAATAGACACATGAAATTACTGGAGCGTACCGGTATGCTTCACGCTTTACAGCACCATTGATTGCGATCATGAGCTCAATTCTCTCCGCTATCTTTAAGCAGTTTGTACGTTTTCCCCGTGACTGCGTGGAATTCCTCCGGGTGCTCTGGTTCCCTCCCAGTCTCCCAAGACGTACGGATTAGGGTTAGTAAGCCCAACCCTAATGCAGTATTGCTACCGGAAGTGTGGTGACACTTTCAGGCTGACCGCAGCACAATCCAGATTAGTGTTATTTGTCACATGTACATCGAAACATACCGTGAAATATGTCGTTTTGCATCAAATCATATCAGCAAGGATTCAAATCAGCCTGCAAGTTCACGATGCTTCCAGCATCAACTTAGCACGCCCACAACTCACTAACCGTAACCATACTTTGCTTGAAGGTAGTATCCTCGGAATGTGCAGGTCGTTGACTTAAAGACGATGGATTTCATTGTACTTTCCAATAGTTCAATCTAATATCCCAGAGAAATGTATGTAATATACAACCTGACATTCTTGTTCTTTGCAGACATCCACGAAAACAGAAGTATACCCAAAGAATGAGTGACAGTAAAAAATGTTAGAACCCCAAAACCTCCCCTACTCCCCCTCCCACACACCAGCAGCAGCAAAGCATCCACCCTTCCCTCCCTCACTTACTTCAGCAAAAAAAAGCATCATGACCCTCTACCCACCAAGCAGGGGATAGAAAAGCCCCCAAGAAAGACCACGATCTGCAGTACAACAAATGCTAACTGTTCACCCTGACAATTCAACATACTGCAAGCTCTCCCTCTCTCTCTCTCCCCAGTAAAGGGACAGAGAGGCGTCGCCCTTTCCCAATGTATATTTGACAAATAAAGCTAGGCAAATCAATTGTTGATGTGGTCACTGTGGTTCAACTACCCTTCTTACACGTCCCACCTGTGTGTGAGTGTGGGCTGTAACAAGAAATACTCTTACCGGAGGCTCCACAGCACACCACGCTGGAGGGAGGCTGTTCACCTGCACGGAATTTACTCACTCAACCTACCATGGAGAGTCACCGGTGCATTCACATTTGCTGCCAGTGTGGGGAGACATTTACTCAGGCAACCAACGTGCTGGCATACCAGCGCGTTCACACTGGGGAGAGGCCACTCTCCTCATCCCAGTGTGGGAAGGGCCACACCTTAAGTCTTCCAGTTTGCCGAAACACCAGCAAATTCACACCAAGGAGAAAGTTTGCCTGTGTGTGGGAGGGAGGGACGGGGTTCTGTTTTGTTGTTTCCTCTGTTGTTCTGTTGAACATTGTGGGCATGCTGTGTTGGCGCTGGAATGCCTGCTGATACTTGAGGGCAACCCTCAGCACATCCTTAGGCTCTAGAACGTAGAAGAGTACGCACACATTACCACGATGTGTACCGACTTTTAACTGACTCGAAGATCAGTCTCACCTTTACCTCCCACATAGCCCTCCATTTCTCTACCATCCACGTGTCTAAGAGTTTCTTTTTTGCTGTGTGCCTGGCCTGTGTGTGTGTGAGTCTGTGCGTGCGTCCGTGATGATGGATTTTTCATGGCTTTTTTACAAGGCGCGGAGCGAGAGAGAGAAAGACTGTGTGGCGTGCCACTCCTCACCTATGTTCCCTCTAAGCTGTGCGCATGTGCGCACGCACACATTTTTCATCCAGCGCACAAAGGAAATTAATGTGCGCACAAAAGGTTAGTTACCTAAAAGAATATAGTAATTAATAATTATACTTATTGAAATGCCAAAGACAGGAGAGAGAAAAATAACTGAGTGACTTACATATGTATGTTATTTTGTTGTTATTCCGTGCAGTTTTATGTCAAATATTTTGTAAATCTATATAAACTGTCCCATGTGTGCATTCAGTGCGCACATACTTTTGTCACAGGAAAAAAATTTGCACAACGTAAGATTTTTGCGCACACTGACTACTAAAAATTAGGGGGAACGTTGCTCCTCACACAGACATTTTTCGCAGTATTTTCCCTTTGTTTTACGAGGTCGAGTTGCGATCTCAACACTCAACCCTGCACGGATGGAAAATGTACTCGGGGACGGACCCGACTAGTTTCGAACCCGGGAACCTCCACTCCTAGGTCCGGTGCCGGTGTCGTTGCGCCACCAGCCGGCCCAGTCATGTGTCTAAGAGTTTCTTAATTGCATTTTTAGTATGTGCTTGCTTGTATTTTTATATAATCACGTATACACATGTCACTGTTCAGTGAATTTTCCAGCAATTGTAGTACAATTACTTCAGTCCAGAACGCTGTTTGCTTGCGGTTGTTGTTTGCATGAGGTGTTCTCTTTTTCTCTGCACTTTGGGTGTTCGACAGTTTTCTTTCTGTAGTGGGTTCTTTCGGGTTTCTTTGTTTCGTGGCTGCCTGGAAGGAGATGAATCTCAAGGTTGTTTAACTATTATGGAGGGGAGTGGGAACCAGTGCGATCGAGCTGAGGATGAGCCAGCAGGTTTACAAGTAGACGATGGGTGTAACATGAATGTTAAGGAGGGACAAGCCAATGACTGGGTATAAAAGCAGACAGAGCAAAGAATTGAATTGTACCACAGAGGCAAAAACTCAAAAGGGCGAAGAATGCAGGGCTGAAGGTGCTGTATTTAAGTGCATGTAGCGTTCGGAATAAGGGTGGACAAACTCGTGGTGCAATTTAGAGATTGGTCAGTATGACATTGTGGGCATCACTGAGTCATGGCTGAAAGGCCACAGTTGGGAGCTTAACATGAAAGGATATACTTTGTATTGAAAGGACAAGGAGGAAGGCATAGTGGTGTGGCTCTGTTGGTAAGAGTTGGAATTAGATCTTTAGAAAGAGATGACATAGGGTCGGAGAATGTTGAATCTTTGTGGGTGGAGTAAAGAAACTACAAGGATTAAAAAAACATTATGGGAATCAAATATAGGCCTCCAAACAGTAGCCAAGATGTGGGGTTGAGATTGCAAAGGGAGCTGGAAAAGGCATGTAATATGGATAATGTCGCATTTATAATGAGGGACTTCAATATAAAAGGGGATTGGGAAAATCAGGTTGGTGTTGGATCGCAAGAGAGGCTTTTTAGGGCAGCTTGTGCTTGAGCCTACTCAGGGAAAGGCTGTCTTAGATTGGGTGTTGTGTAATAACCCAGATTTTATTAGGGAGATTAATGTAAATCCTTAGGAGGCAGTGATCATAATCAGATTGAATTCATACTGCAAGAGGCATGAGAGAGGAGCTTGCCCAGGTTGATTGGGGGACGATACTGGTGGGGATAACAGCATCTCTTCCATTTTACTCACTTTTGCTCTCGCCCCATCCTCCCGCCACTCTACCAGGGATAGGGTTTCTCTTGTCTTCACCTCCCACCCCACCGGCCTCTGCTCCATCACATAATTCTCTGCACCTTCCATCATCTCCAATGGGATCCCACCACCAAGCACATCTTCTCCTACCCCTCAATTTCTGCTTTCCACAGGGATTGCTCCCTACATGACTCCCTTGCCCATTCACCCTGTCCCACTGATCTCCCTCCTGGCACTAATCCTTGCAAGCAGAGCAAGTGCTACACCTGCCCCTACACCTCCTCCCTCACTATCATTCAGGGCCCCAAACTGCACTTCCAGGTGAGGCGACGCTTCTCCTATGAGTCTATTGGGGTCATATACTGTGTCCGGTGCTCCTGGTATAGCCTCCTGTATATTGGAGACCCGACGTAGATTGGGAGACCGCTTCACCAAGCACCTACACTCCATCCGCCAGGGATCTCCCAGTGGTCACCCATTTTGATTCCACCTCCCATTCCCATTCCCATATGTCTATCCATGGCCTCCTCCACTGTCATGATGAGGCCACACTCAGGTTGGAGGAACAACACCTTCTATTCCATCTGGGTAGCCTCCAACCTGATGGCATGAACATTGATTTCTTGAACTTCTGGTAATGGCCCCTCCTCCCCTCTCCTTCATGATTCCCCATTCCTGTTTCCCTCTCTCATCTTATCTCCTTGCCTGCCCATTGCCTCCCTCTGGTGCTTCTCCCCACTATTCTTTCTTCCATGGCCTTCTGTCCTCTCCTATCAAGACTCCCCCTTCTCCAGCCCTGTATCTCTTCCAGAAATCAACTTCCCAGCTCTTTACTTCACCCCTCCCCCTCCCAATCACCTTGTGTTTTTTTTCTCCCCTGCCCCACCTTTTAGATCTACTCCTCATCTTTTTTTCTTCAGTCTTGCCGAAGGGTCTCGGCCTGAATCACCAGCTGTACACTTTTCCATAGATGCTGCCTGGCCTGCTGAAGCATTTTTGTGTGTTGCTTGGATTTTCAGCATCTGCAGATAGCTCTTGTTTTCTGGAAGTTTCTTAGCTTTCTGCAGTAGGTGTCCCACCTCTTGAATTTGGCCCTTTTTTTAGGTTAATTGTTATCGCTGGAATTGTTAACGTAAATGACGCACCTCACTGTATATTTGACGTGATAAATGTCTGAATCTGATGGAACTGATTGAAACATCTCCTCCATTGCCTCTTTAGAAAGGTGTGTTCAGACTGTTGGAACAGGATTACCTCATTGAACCAGTGGAGGGAGAGCACTGGAAGAAAGCTGCGTCACAGCCCCACGTCATTTACAAACGGCATGCAGTGGAAGTGGAGGGACTGCCCGACCCCCAGCGGCTGGAGGGGCGAATGGGAGGGATGGAGAAGCCAAGCCCCAGCGAGAGCCGAGTGTGTGGTGTATCGGGTAAGGAAATGTTGGACATGTGGCTGTTGGCTGCTCCTGTTTGCCCTATTTACATTCCCAAGGCCGCAGCTGAGAGTCAAACGCGTGATTCCCTTGGGCTCAGGAATGGTTATTCTGGCATTTTCTCACAGGATGCTTCTGGACAGATGTCCGTGTTGACCTCCTGAATGCACTGAGAGCTCACCAGTACAGACATCGAGTCACAGATCTCTACAGCACAGAAACAAGCCCTTTGGCAAATCTAATCCATGCCAACCAAAATCCTATTCTGCCCAGACCCATTGACCCACACCTTCATCACAGCCCTCCCATCCATGTACCTACCAAAAGTCTCTTGAATGCTGAAATTGGACCCACAGCTACCACCTCTGCTGGCTGCTCGTTCCAGATTCACACCATTCTCTGAGTGAAGAATTTCCCCTTTGCCTACCCCTTAAATATTTCACCTTTCACTCTTAACGTATGACCTCTAGTTCTAGTCTCACTCAACCTCAGTGGAAAAAGCTTGCTTCTGTTTACCTTATCTGTACCCCTACTAGTTGTGTATATCTATTAAATCTCCTCTCAATCTTCTACGTTCTGTAGAATACAGTCCTAACCTATTCAGTCTTTCCCTGTAACTCAGGTCTTCAAGACCTAGCAACATCCTTGTAGATTTTCTCTGTGTTCTTTCAATCTTATTAATATCTTTCCTGTAGACAGGAGACCAGAATTGCACACAAAACTCCAAATTTTCTCCACCAATGTCTCATACAACTTCAGCATAATATCCCAACTCCTGTACTCAATACTGTTGTGCATAAAAATCTGAGGAGATCGGCAGTTTCTGAGATACTCAAGCCTCCTCATCTGGCACCAACTAGCATTCCACAGTCAAAGCTACTTAGATCACATTTCTTCCCCGTTCTGCTGCTTGGTCTGAACAACAACTGAACCTCTTGACTGAGTCTTCATCCATTTATGGATTGAGTTGCTGCCACATGATTGACTGATTAGATATTTGCATTAACGAGCAGGTGTACAGGTGTACCTAATAAAGTGGCCACTGAGTGTGCTGCAGATTCTATTACTGCCCCGAGTCCCCTCCTCCATACCCTTCTCCTATTGTCCACTCTCCTGTCTTATCAGAAGTTTTCTTCTCCTGCCCTTGACCTTTCCCACCACCTGACTTCACCTAACACCTTTCAGCTAGCCTCTTCTCCTCCTCCCCCTCCCCACCCTTTAAATTCTGGTATCTTCCCCCTTCTCAGTCCTAAAGAAGTGCCGACTGTTTATTCATTTCCATAGATGCTGCCTGACCATATATAACCATATAACAATTACAGCATGGAAACAGGCAATCTCGGCCCTTCTAGTCCTGCTGAGTTCCTCCAGCATTTTGTGTGTGTTGCTCTGGATTTCCAGCATCTACACACTTTCTCGTGTATATGATTGGGTCCTCCAGATTTATCCGTTTCCCTCTTGATCTAATTCCAATGTCCCACCAGCCAGGATGTCCCAGACCAACAATTCACTGCCGGATCATCTTCATTTCCTCTCCCATCTGGTCACTGACCTTCCAACATGAAGACACTTCCTTGCTTTACTAAAAGCTGCCAAATTCTGGCTTTCTGGTCAAAGCTCCTTGTAACTTCCTCTCGCCCTCTCTGGTCTTCAACATAGAACATAGCACCGTACAGAAACAGACCTTTTTGCCTATACATTGTTCATATCCTTCCAGTTTCTGCATGTTCTCTGCCCAGGAAGCAGTCAAAACTACCTCATTAAAAATATTTTAAAACATAGTTAGTTAGGTTTTTGCATAGCAGGAGAATTAAGGGTTATGAGGAAAAGGCCAGATCAGGCATGAATGATGGAACAGGCTCGATGGGCCAAATGGCCTTCCCTTGCTTCTAGTTGTTATGTTCACGTGCTATTTAAGAGCCTCTTGAACACCTCCACCATATCTACCTCCTCCACCACCCCAAGCAGGGCATTCCAAGCACTCACCACTCAGTGTAAAAATAAAATTATCCTGCACATCTCCTTTGGAAATTGCAAACCACCACGCCCCCCCATCCCAGCTCACCTTAAATGCTTACCCTCTAGATTTAAGCATTCCAACCGTGGGAAAACAATACAGGCTGCTATTGTCAAGTTCAATTACAGTTTATTGTCGTTCAACTGTACACATGTATACTGCCAGACGAAACAACGTTCCTCTGGACCAAGGTGCACAACACAACACATATAATTCTATCACAAAATCAGAATCAGGTTTATTATCACAGATTTATGTTGATAAATTCATCTTTGCAAAGAATCTACAGTCCTGACTGCAGGATCTCACACTGTTGTATGTAGTTTGATGGTGTTGGGCCCACTGTTCTCTCTTGGAGTCTCATTGTTGAGAAAGTTGAATTTTGCTGTGAAGTTTGTTGCTTTGCGACTGCAGTGCACAGAATTACTATAAATTGCAATAAGAAATGTATTAAAAATTAAGTAAGTTGTGTGAAGAGAGCACAGAAAAGTGAGGTAGTGTTCATGGGTTCATTGTCTATCTCATAATCTATGCCTCTTGTAATCTTCGATCTTCACTGATGCTGAAAAAGCAGTCCACGTTTGTCCAGTCTCTCCTTATAGCACATACCCTCCATTCCAAACGACATTTTGGTGGTAAACCATAAGATACAGGAACAGAATTAGGCCATTTGGCCCATCGAGTCTGCTCCGCCATTTCGTTATGACTGATCCATATTTCCTCTCAGCCCCAATCTCCTGCCTTCTCCCCGTATCCCTTCGAGACCATTCGAGAATCTGTCAACCTCTGCCTTAAATATACATAAAGACTTGGTCTCTACAGCTGCCTGTGGCAAAGAATTCCAAAGATTCACCACTCTTGGGCTAAAGAAATTCCTCCTCATCTCTGTTCTAAAAGGATGCCCCTCTATTCTGAGGCTGTGTCCTCTGGTCTTAAGCTCTGCCACCATAGGACCGTTGGCCCCAATCCTCCGACCCTCTCTATTTACATGTTTGCAACTCCCGCACCTAGGAATGTGAAAACTGGACCTCCGTTCTGTCTCTGCAGTGCGTTCTTTCCCCTTGTCCTTGCATGTCAGAACTCAACCCCTTAATTTAATTCATTGCATTCTTTCATTTGAGATCCAGGTAACGTTTACTCTGAAATTAACATACTTAGCAAGATTGAGCTAAGGTTGGTGAATGGGAATAGTGTCTCATTTCATCCTGATGAAAATATTAGTTGCTGTAAAAACAGGTGTACAGTTTCCTCGAACATACCTGTCTCACTGCGGTTTGGTTCGTACACAGGAAAAGATGGATTTTGTTCTGTCTTTCAGCAAGATCATGTCTGTTACCTACATCAACCTGCCTTGTCCCAGTACGTGTCATTGGTCAAGTGTCTCCACAGTAGCATAGCAGTTAATGCGATGCTGTTAGAGCTTGGGACGTCGGAGTTTGGAGTTCAGTTCTAGTGTTTTCTGTAAGGAATCTGTATGTCCCCCCTGTGGAATGCTAGGGTTTTCTCTGGGTGCTCTGGTTTCCTCCCACAGTCCAAAGATGTACTGGGTAGGTCAATAGGTTATTGTAAATTTTCTTGTGATTAGGTTAGGGTCAAATCGGGGTTGTTGGCGCAAAGGGCTGGAAGGCCCTATTCCGTGCTGTGTCTGAGTCAGGATCAGAATCACTGACCTACGTCCTAAAATGCAGTGTGTTGTTTTGCAGCAGCACTACAGCACAAAGCATAAAAGTTACTTTCAGTTGCAATAAGAATATATGCAAAGAATAAATAAATAGTATAGAAAAAGAGAGAGAAATGGTGAGGTAGAGTTCATGGGCCATTTTGAAAACTGATGGCGGAGGGGAAGAAGCTGTTTCTGAATTGTTGAGTACATGTCTTCAGGCTCCTGTACCTCCTCCCTGATGGTAGTAATGAGAAGGGTGTATGGGGTGTCAGGGAGGGGTAGCATCTCTGGTGGGGGAACATGTTGCGTCCTTTTCAAGGTGGTTAGTCCACCTTTGGTCCCCACCTGGCACTCAGCTCTCACCTGTGGCTCCCCGTAGCTGTTTGCATGCGACAGCGGCCACATCCCGGGCAACGGCTTCGACAAGCCGGCTAAACCAGGTGAGGGTAGCCGACGGGTCTCAAACCCTCGGTGAGATAGGGAGTTGTCTATCCCAGCATGTGAAGACAGACTCTGGCGGATTGAGCGAACGAGACCGATGGAAGGTCCAACGGTCAAGAAGGCGGTCTCTGCAAGCGTCGTGGAACGTGTAGAGCACGACAAGACTAGATGTCCTGGTCATCTACTGCGCCTAGTCCCATCTCCAGCCGTCTCGACTCTGTCTTGCCACTGGATCCAGATGGGAATTGGGAAGAGAGAGTGAGGCTGACGCTGCGCAGCTCTCCCTCACTTAAATCCAAATAATGCGCTAGTCTCGACACCATCAATGGTGTCAAGGTCTTCATCGACAGCGACGATGGACAAACAACAACTAATGAGAAGAGGGCATGTCCTGGGCGGTGAGGCTCCTTTATGATGGATGACTCCTTGTGGCATCGCCTTTTGAAGATGTTCTCGATGGTAGGAGCCATTGTGCCCAAGATGGAGCTGACTGAGTCTACAGCTGTCTGCAGCTTCATACAATCCTGTGCACTGGAGCCTCCCGAGCAGCTGGGTTTCAATCCATAATCTTCTGAGTAAGGAGAGGGAGTTACACCCAGGCAAGCCACACTGATGTTGCAGTAGGAACACATGAGAAGAAATCTTGTGCCCACCTTAATTCATGCTGGCAAAGAATCTACAGTCCTGACTGCAGGATCTCACACTATTGTCCGTAGTTCGATGGTGTTTGCCCCACTCTTCTCTCTTGGAGTCAGATTGTTCAGTATGTTGTTCAGTCGGAGTCAGCAGCACCAACTCCATAAGACATACAGGCAGAAACAGGCCATTCGGCCCATCCAGTTTTCTCCACCATTCAATCATAGCTGATATATTTTCCCTCTCAAAGCCATTCTCCTGTTTGCTCCCTGTTACCTCTGACGCCCTGATTAATCAAGAACCTATCAACCTCCAATTTAAATACAGCCAATAACCTGGCCTTCACAGCTATCCATAGCAATAAATTCCATAGATTCACCAACCTCTGACTAAAGAAATTCCTACTTATCTCCATTCCACAGGGATGTCTTTCTAGTCTGAGGCTAGATTCTCCCTCTATTAAAAACATTCTTCCATGTCTACTCTATTGGGACTTTAAATATTCGCTAGGTTTCAATGAGGTTTCCCCTCATTCTTTTAAAATCCATCATGTACAGGCCCAGAGCCATCAAACGCTCCACGTACATTAACCCTTTCATTAAACTACTTCCTGCAGTGGTCATCACATGATCGCTAGAAACTCCAGTCAGCCATTTCCACCTGCTCCTCCCACTGGTTCCACCCTGCACCACTATTCCTATCTGCCCTCCCCACCTCCCTCATTTCAGTCTATTCTCCACTTTCCTTTCCTATACCTCACCATCTACAGCCCTAAGTCACGTCCACCTGTCACCTCCCAGCCTCCGTCACGACTTCCACCTTCCCCTCCTCCATCCGTCTCTCACCTTCTCACCTGGATCCACCTATCACGTGCTGGACCTTGCCTGGACTCTGGAGAAGCACTGGAAGATTCGAAAGCTGTCAGTGTGACACCCCTGGTTAAAACTATGTGGAGGGTTTTTTTACACAGAGAGTGGTGGGTGTGTGGAACACCCTGCAGGGGTGGTGGTAGAGGTAGACGCATTAGGAACATTTAAGGGACTCTTAAGGCTGATTTATACTTGTGCGTACAGGCTACACCGTAGGCTTGATTTATACTTTTGCATAGCCCTACGCCGTAGCGAGCATGCGTAGTTGTGTCTGTGTCACTCTGCAATTCACCGCCAAAACGCTAGTTGGTGGTGGGGTTTCTGTGTCACTGTGTTGAGTTTCTTTGTGAGAGACATGGATGAGGAAATGCATTTCAAACAGTTTTGGATGTCGGCTGGTGGATTTGACGATTCGGTTCATCGTCTCCAACCATTTATTTCGCATCAGTGTACAGGCATGGCAGAGAAAAGCAACCGGAAATGCGTAGGAGGAAATGTGATGCTACCAAGCGGACCAATCACAGTTGTTGTGGTCTGCGTCGCCGCGACGCGTGAGTTACATTTTTGGGGAGGTGTCTGTCACCCTTCGGCGTAGGGTACGCGGTACCTACGGCGTACATTTGACGCAGAAGTATAAATTGGGCTTTAGATTGACACAGGGATGATAGGAAAATGGAGCCTATGTGAGGAGAAGGGTTAGGTTGATCTTAGAGTTGGTTAAAAGATTGGCACATCATCACAACATCAATGTATTTGCCTCCTTTTACGCAGAGAGTGCGTAATCAAGAATAAACCTACCTCCACCCCCCTGTACTTCCCTCTAATCTCCTTACAATTATGCTCCCTCTTATTAGCCATTTCTACCCTGTGTAAAGTCTGCACTCAATCTATGCTTCTTATCCCCTTGTACTTCTCCATTAGAGTGGGCATCCAGTGTGGAAATGGCTAATAGGAGGGGGGTATAATTTTAAGGTGATTGGAGGAAAGTACAGGGGGGATGGCAGGGGTGGGTTTTTTGCACAGAACGTGGTGGGTCCTTCGGACACCCTGTCAGAGGTGGTGGGAGAGGCAGAAACATTCGGGACATTTAGGGCACTCTTAGATAGGCACATGGATGATAGAAAAATGGAGGGCTAGATGAGAGGGAAGGGATAGATTGATCTTCAAGTTGGTTAAATGGTCGGCACAACGTTGAGGGCCAAAGTGCCTCTACTGTTCTATGTTCTATGTTTTCTTTCATTCAGTAATTTTAGAAATAAATAGCATTTTCTTTTCAAGGTCCCAATACTTGATGACTTCAGAAAGTGGAGGCATTGTTTTAAATAGCTTCAGTTTTATAAGGATGTGGGGAAAATTGGTTCATTTGTAGAGTATAAATCCTATTATATGATTTTTTAAAAAAAGTTACTGAGAAGAGCAATTTGTTTGATTTACAGTTTGCTTTCTGATGTTTATGCTGAGTAATAAGTCTCCAGAAGATGCAAGACCCAACTCAGCCAAGAGGCAGCTGTTCCCAATTTTCCACAGGCAGGACTACGCCCAGAATAGATCCCTAGACATGATCTTACTTGTTAACCCTCCTGCTGCCAAGTAGAATTGAGTTGAGGGTTCAGAGTAAAAGGATCTGCCTTTCAGTCACCACACTCGGGAGGAACATGTGGTAATAGAGAGAGTGCAGAAGAGACTCACCAGGATGTTGCATGAAATGGAGAGCAGTACTTTACAGGAGAGGTAGGATAGGCTTGGACACAGGAGGATGAGGGGTGACCGCAGAGGTCTATAAAGTTATGAGAGGCCTAGAATGGATGGATACTCGAGTCACTTTGGCAGGGCAGGGGAGTCTGTTTCTGATTCGGACTTATTCATTACAAGTACATTGAAACATACAGTGAAACGTGTCATTTGTGTTAATGACCAACACAACCTGAGGATGTGCTGGGGGCAGCCCACAAGCGTTGCCTCACATTCTGGCAACAACATAGCATGTCCACAATATTCAGCAGAACAACACAGAATACAGCAGGCAACAAAACAACAGCAGCAAAACAAGCCCCTTTCTTTGCCTAACAGATTCTTTCTTCTTCAACCCTTTACCTTTCCCATCTATCGCCTGCCAGCTTCTCATTTCACCTCCCATCCCCTCTTCCCCCCTCACCTGGTAACACCTCTCACCTGCCAGCTTTCTCCACCCCTCCACCACCTTATTTTGGATTCTTCACCCTTCCTTTCCAGACCTGATGAAGGCTCTCAGCCCAAAACGCTGACTGTGTATTTCCCCCTACGGATGCTGCCTGACCTGCTGAGTTCCTTTAGCATTTTGTGTGTGTTACTCCCATACTCCTCACTGGTTTTTCCAAGTATATCTATCACTGTGGCAACTCCCGAGCTAAACTGGAAAGCAAGCAGGTCTTTCTCAATTTAGCTGAATGTTTATTGATTTTCAAACACTATTAATACTCCAGCTTTGTTATTCTTATAGATCAGGGATTCCCAACCCTTTCTATGCCATGGACCAATACCATTAAGTATGGGGTCTGTTCATCCCAGATTGGGAACCCCTGTTATAGATAATGAGCGAATACAATCAGGGAAAATGCCTATGCTCCATGGTCTTCTTCTGGAAATGCTTCTAGCAGTCTCCAGCAGATGAGCCGTCAGTTTCTGGGTCACCAGGGCAACGTAGAGGGTGGGTGACTCTCCTAACCCACTGAAGCAGTTGGGTCTGCCGCACCCTTCGGTTCTTCCAATCCAACTCCAGAACAAAAGCCAGAATACTGAGAATTTGTGGAACAGGAGACAACATTCAAAATTAAAGCATTTGCTGACCATGGGTGATAAAGCGAGGGCTCGTCTGTGTACTGCGGTGAGCGTGAAAGACTCATCATTACCCCGACAACGAGCAGGGGCAGTTCCTCTCATGTTCTGGCTAAATATTTAACCCTCCATCCAGTCTCACAGTGCAAAGTAGTTCGGCTGAATATGGGATCTCTCTGTGCAGCATCCCCAATGCTAGAACAGTGGCCATTATACAGAGGTACATCATTAGCTGCTAGGCATTGTGGTTGTTCTGATATATATCACGGAAAGGACAATAGAAATTCAGGCTGCCCACTTTGTGCCAAAACCTGCATGCGACACGTGCCACAGTAGCGTAAGGGTCAGCGTAACGCCTCAGTGCCAGTTATTGGGGTTAGAATCCCATCACCTTCTGTAAGGAGTTTGTACATTCTCCCCGTGACCGTGGGGGCTTCCTCTCGGTGTTCCAGTCTCCTCCCACATTCCAAAGGCGTATGCTGTGGGCGTGTATTAAGGCATTTGACAAGGTTCCACACGGTAGGCTTATTCAGAAAGTCAGAAGGCATGGGATCCAGGGAAGTTTGGCCAGGTGGATTCAGAATTGGCTTGCCTGCAGAAGGCAGAGGGTCATGGTGGAGGGAGTACATTCAGATTTGAGGATTGTGACAAGTGGTGTCCCACAAGGATCTGTTTTGGGACCTCTACTTCTCGGGATTTTTATTAACGACCTGGATGTTGGGGTAGAAGGGTGGGTTGGCAAATTTGCAGACGACACAAAGGTTGGTGGTGGTGTAGATATTGTAGAGGATTGTCGAAGATTGCAGAGAGACATTGATAGGATGCAGAAGTGGGCTGAGAACTGGCAGATGGAGTTCAACCCGGAGAAGTGTGAGGTGGTACACTTTGGAAGGACAAACTCCAAGGCAGAGTACAAAGTAAATGGCAGGATACTTGGTAGTGTGGAGGAGCAGAGGGATCTGGGGGTACATGTCCACAGAAAGTTGCCTCACAGGTAAATAGGGTAGTTAGGAAAGCTTATGGTGTGTTAGCTTTCATAAGTCGAGGGATAGAGTTTAAGAGTCACGATGTAATGATGCAGCTCTATAAAACCCTGGTTAGGCCACATTTGGGAGTACTGTGTCCAGTTCTGGTCGCCTCACTATAGGAAGGATGTGGAAGCATTGGAAAGGGTACAGAGGAGATTTACTAGGATGCTGCCTGGTTTAGAGAGTATGGATTATGATCAGAGATTAAGGGAGCTAGGGCTTTACTCTTTGGAGAGAAGGAGAATGAGAGGAGATGTGATAGAGGTGTATAAGATAATAAGAGGAATAGATAGAGTGGATAGCCAGCGCCTCTTCCCCAGGGCACCACTGCTCATTACAAGAGGACATGGCTTTAAGGTAAGGGGTGGGAAGTTCAAGGGGGGTATTAGAGGAAGGTTTTTTACTCAGAGAGTGGTTGGTGTGTGGAATGCACTGCCTGAGTCAGTGGTGGAGGCAGATACACTAGTGAAGTTTAAGAGACTACTAGACAGGTATATGGAGGAATTTAAAGTGGGGGCTTATATGGGAGGCAGGGTTTGAGGGTCAGCACAACATTGTGGGCTGAAGGGCCTGTACTGTGCTGTACTATTCTGTGTTCTGTGTTCTATGTGATACTGCAGGTTGGCATGGGAAGCATGGTGACAATTGCGGGCTGCCCCCAGCACAATCTTTGCACTGTTCTGGTCGTTGACGCAAATGAAGCATTTCACTGTATGTTTCAATGTACATACATGTGGCAATTAAAGTTAATCTTTTCTACTTTTTAAGGAACTAATCGGGATTCCATGTCAATGACACAATTTTTGATTGCCCAATAAGCAGGCAGGAAGTCTCAGGCTGCTGGAATTTCGGCCTTGTGTCCTATCTGCATCTTTTTGGAGATTTCCTCCTGAGAGCTCTGCAGGAAAGGGACGCTCCACAACAATGGTGAACTTGGCCTCAATGACATCCCGTATGTTGCAGTTAGAGCTCACAGGAGGAAACAACACGCCAGCTCCTTGGGGAAACTGAGCTCATGCTCATCGCTAACTGCTAGAACCCTCAACTATTCCATTGCCGCCTCTAAACTTGGCTATACCACTGCCCTCCTGGCTGCCTTCCCTCATTCTAACCTCCAGAACGAGATTCTGCAGATGCTGGAAATCCAGAGCAACACACACAAAATGCTGGAGGAACTCAGCAGGTCAGGCAGCATCTATGGAGGGGAATAAACAGTCGATATTTTGAGCCAAGACCCTTCTTCCATAAAATTGAGCTCATTCGAAATCTCGTTCTGTCATCCTGTCCATCCATCTCTTCTCTGCTGATTGGTCACTGACAGCTCCTTTTCCAGCAACACTTTGATAATAAAATCCTCATTCCTGAGCCTTAGTGTCGTCCTTTCCCACCCCTACACTGTCCCCCAGCCCTATAACTCTCCAGGATCCCATTCTAGTCTTTCTGCCTTTCAATTTTATCACTCTGCCACTGGCATCCAGGCCTGGAGATGCTTTCTGACTGGCTGCATCACAGCCTGGTATGGCAACTCCAGTGCAAAAGGCTACGGAGAGCAGTGGACTCAGTCAGTTCCATCACAGGTACAGTTCTCTCCACTAAGGTCATCTACAAGGAGTGATGCCCCCCCCCCTTTTTCAATTCCCCATTCTGACACTTCTCTCACCCCTTCCCTTCTCCTCACCTGCCTATCATCTCTCTCTGTTGCCCCTCCTCCTCCCTTTCTCCCCTGGTCCACTCTGCTCTCCTATCAGATTCCTCCTTCCTCAGCCCATTACCTTTCCCACCTGTCACCTCTCAGCTTCTCACTTCACTCTTACCCCTCCCACACCACCACCTCATTCTGGCTTCCGCCGCATTTCCTTCCCAGTCCTGATGGATGATCTTGGCCCAAAACCATTTATTCTCCTCTATAGATGCTGCCTGACCTGCGGAGTTCCTCCAGCATTTTGTGTGAGCTCCCCAAAACTCCTACTGATTTATTTAGAGACACAGCACGGAACGGGCCCTTCTGGCGCTCCAAGATGTGCTGCCCACCCTCCCACTATTTAACCTTAGCCTAAACACAGGACAATTTACAATGTCCAATTAACCTACCAACCGGTACATATTTGGACTATGGGAGAAAAGCGGAGCAGGCACAGGAAACAAACAAGGTGAATGGGGAGAACATGTAAATCCTTGCAGATTCCAAAAGGAATTGAGGTCTGAACTCCAGAACACCCTGACCTGGAATAGCGTCACACTAACCGCTATGTTGCCGTGGTGCCTATTTAGATCAAGAACTGAGAGCAGGCAAGAAAGAGAAGAGAGTAAGAAGAGAAGGAGATGGAAAGGAGAAGGAAGGGATGATAAAAGAGAGAAGGATGGAAAAGAGAAGTAAAGAATAATAAGCGAGAGAGGATCTGTGACTTTGTAGAGTAAGGAAGTGATCTCACAGACAACGATGTGAATGTGATAGGCTGGCAGACAAAGCAGCATACGTGTCTGGAACACATCAAAGCACCATACTTGTCTGGCCTTTCGTCATGACTGCATCAATGTGTTGGGCCCAGGATTCAGTCTCTGGGATGTTGATTCCCAGGTAGATCCTCAGAGAAGCTAATCCCCAGTATAGATCCTTGGAGATGCTAATCCCCAGGATAGATCCTCTGGGATGATGCCCAGGATAGATCATTGGAGATGCCAGTCCCCAAGGATGGACCCTTGGGGATGTTGATCCCCAGGATAGATCCCTCGGAGAAGCTAATCCCCAGCATAGATCCTCAGAGATGCTAATTCCCAGGATAGATCTTCTGGGATGATCCCCAGGATAGATCCTCAGAGATGCTAATCCCCAGGATAGATCCTCAGGGATGTTGATTCCCAGGATAGATCCTCAGGGATATTAATGACCAAGAACATGGTTTTTGCTTTCAAGCGTTCCAGTCACGTGGACACGATAAACACTATAAGAGCATTTATTTTGTAATCTGATCAAGGGGAAACTGCCAGAGGCCTGTCAACAAAACAATCCTAACCCTGCCAGCATTCATTTACCCTTTATTACAGGTCCTTCCAGTTTAATCCTAGTCTAATCACAGGACAATTTACAAAGACTAATTTACCTAGCAACCGGTAGGTCTTTGAACTGTGGAAGGAAACCAGATCACCTAGAGGAAACCCATGTAAACGCGGGGAGAATGAATAAACTCCTTACGGGAATGTACAAATCCCTCAGCAGGGGGAATTGAACCCAGGTTGCCTATACTGTAAAGCCTTCTGCTAACTATTGTTGCCCTTGGAAACAGATCAGGAACTCGTTGGTTACAGAGGAGCTGAACAGGTTTCTGCAGTCCCTGTGACAGTGAGAATGGATGACAGAGTCCGTCTGTGAGGACTTCCTCACACAACGGGTGCCTGCAATCTCGAACATCTTTCCCCAGGAGCCGTGTTTCTCAGGAGTCAATCATAAATATTAAAAATGGAAATGTTATTTGTCGGATAAAGGACATTAAGCTGACAGGAATAACGTAGGTCAAAGAAGGTTCCAAAAGTTCAAACTAAATTTATTATCAAAGTATGCACGGTATATGAAACCATATACTACCCTGAGATTCATTTTCTTGCAGGCATTTACAGGAAAAATTATACATAAAACCTGACAAGCAGGCAATGTATGAAAGAAGACAAAATGTGCAAATAATTAAAGTAATTAAATAATTCTGAGAACATGAGTTGTAGAATCCTTGAAAGTAAGTCTATAGGTTGTAGAATCAGTTTGGAGTTCAGATGAGTGAAGATACCTCTGTAGGTTCAGGAGCCTGATGTTTGAAGGGTAATAACTGTTCCTGAACCTGGTTGTGTGGATTCTGAGGCTCCCGATGGTAGGAGTGAGAAGAGAGTATGTCCTGGACGGTGGGGGCCTTTGATGGTGGGTGCTGCTTTCTTGTGACAATGCTCCAGTGTAGATGCTCAGTGGTGGGGAGGGATTCACCCGCGGTGGACTGGGCCAGGTCCACCACTGTCTGCTCCCTTGTTGCAGATCACATAGACCAGTCATCATCTCATGTGAGAAGCAGAATAGACTAGAAAGGCTGAATGGCTGTGCTGTTCCCAAGGGCCACTGAGAAAGGGTGATATTGTTGAGTGAATTCGGCAGCAGTGCCGGCAGTAACACACAAAATGGTGGAGGAACTCAGCAGGCAGCGTCCAGGGAGAGGAACAGCAGGGATCTTTAATCGATATGCACGCTCACTGGCCACGTTATCAGGTACTTCCTGTGCCTAGTCAAGTGGCCACTCAGCGTACATTTGTGGGTCTTCTGCTGCTGTAGCCTAGAACTTCAAGGCTCAGCGTTTTGTGCGTTCAGAGCTGCCCTTGTGCACACACACCACTGTTGTAACACTTGGTTGCCTTACTTGTCAGCTTGAACCAGTCTAGTCATTGTCCACATTGACAAGGCATTTTCGCCCATAGAACTGCTGCTCGCTGGATGGTTTTTGATTTTTGCACCATTCCCTGTAAACTCTAGAGACTATTGTGTGTGGAATCCCAGGAGATCAGCATTTTCTGAGATACTCAAACCACTCTGCCTGGCATCTACATTCCATGGTCAAAGTCACTTTGATCACATTTCTCCCCCATTCTGATGTTTGGTCTGAACAACAACTGAACCTCTTGACCATGTCTGCATGCTTTTATGCATTGAGCTGCTGCCACGTGATTACCTGATTAGATCAGGAGTTCCCAGCCTTTTCTATGCCATGGTCCAATACTATTAAGCAAGGGGTTCGTGTACCCTAGGTTGGAACCCTGGATTAGATACTTCCATTAACGGACAGGTGTATAGGTGTACCTAATAAAGTGGCCACAAAGTGTATAAGGAATCAAGAGTTATATAAAAAAATAAAGTTAGAATTTAAGTGTGCTGATATGGAATAAAATGTGCACAAATACGTAAATACCAGCATGTATAGCGGTCAATGTTTCCATCTGAGATGTTCCTCTGGCAAGCCTCTGGGCAGTCTCCTCAATCGTGTTACAGAATAAATGCTCTTGTAATGTTTATCATTGTGTCCATGTGACTGGAACACTTGAAGACAAAAACCACTGTGGCCTCGCCAAAACTTTCTGCCTTTGGAGCATGTTTTAGACATGATGTCAACTATGTGCCTTGCATTTATTAGTTGGTTAGACAATGTCAAAGTTCAAAGTAAATTTATTATCAAAGTACATGATTGTCGTCATATACAACCCTGAGATTCAATGTCTTGAAATGTCACGAAAGTGAAAGTGTTTTTCCAGATACCTTCACAGCCTTGGAACATAACCGAGAGCCTCTTCTGACTTGTTACTGTACTAGCCATCATGATGGCCCCCACCATCCAGGCCATGCTGTCGTCTGGGTGCTACCATCGAGCACGAGGAACAGGAGCCTTGGGTCCCACACTACCAGGTTCAAGAATGGCTATTACTCCTCAACCATCAGGCTCCTGAACCAGCATAAATAACAGCGTAGATAAATCTCCTAGTAGCTCTTCTTTCAGTTAGTCCTGGCGAAGGGTCTCAGCCCGAAACGTCGACTGTACCTCTTCTTAGAGATGCTGCCTGGCTTGCTGCGTTCACCAGCAACTTTGATGTGTGTTGCGTAGGTAACTTCACTCACCTCAACACTGAACTGATTCTGCAACCTACAGACTCACTTTCAAGGACTCTACAACTCATGTTCTCAGTGTTATTTAATTACTGTTTGCATAGCTTGTCTTCTCGTGCACACTGGTTGTCTGTCTTTGTTTGTTTTCATTTATTCTGTTCTATTTCTTATTTCTAATGTGAATGCCTGCAAGAAAATGAATCTCAGGGTGGTACATATGTACTCTGATAATAAATTCACTTTGGACTTTGAGTACTATGTGGACAACATGGTGTTGATCGTGTAAAGTCAACAGTCTGAAACTTTAACCAGAGGCTGGTGAATCTGTGGAATTCATTGCCACAGACGGCTGTGGAGTCCGAGTCATTAGGTGTAATTAAAGCAGAGATTGAGAGATTCCTGATTAATCAGGGTGCCAGAGGTTATGAGGAGAAGGCAGGAGAATGGGGTTGAGAGGTATAATAAATTGAACGGGCGGGTCAGTAGCTCACCGCTATAACAGCGACAGTGACCCAGGTTCAAATCCCATCATTGCCTGTAAGGAGTTTGTACGTTCTCCCCGTGACTGCGTGGGTTTCCTGCGGGTGCTCCGGTTCCCTCCCACGTTTCGAAGACGTACTGGCGAGGTTTAGTAAGTTGTGGGCATGTTATGTTGGTGACACTTGCACATCCTCAGACTGTTGGTCATTGATACAAATGACACATTTCACTGTATGTTTTGATGAATCAATGTACATATGGCAAATAAAACTCATACTTACCTGTCTGGATGCCTCAAAAGTGTTGCTGAATGACCCTCCTCCAGCAGCTCATTTCAGATACCGACTAACTTTTGCATTCATCTGTTTGTTATGAGCTGTGTTGTGTGCCATGGGCGATTGTGGTCTTGGCCATGATTGTTTTCAGCAAATTTTTCTACACAAGTGGTTTACCATTACCTTCTTCTGGGCAGTGTCTTAACAAGACAGGTGACCCCAGTTATTATCAATACTCTTCAGAGGTGGTCTGCCTGGCATCAGTGGTCACATAACCAGGACTTGTGATATGCACCAGTAGCTCATACGACCATCCACCACCTGATCCCATGGCTTCACGTGACCCTGATTGTGGGGCTAAGCAGGTGCTACACCTTGCCCAAGGGTGGTCCTCAGGCTAGTGGAGGGAAGAACTGCTTTACACCTCCTTTAGTAATTACACCCCGCCACCCAACTTTTTGCATCATCTCTTAAATCTACTCCCTCTCACCGAAGGGTTTTGGTCTGAAACGTCGACTGTACTCTTTTCCATAGACGCTGCCTGGCTTGAGTTCCTCCGGCACTCTGTGTGTCCCTCCCACCTTAAACTGTCACCCTCTAATTGTAGCTACTCCTACCCTAGGAAGACCACCTCTGGTTATCTGCATCTCTCATGGTTGCACTGCTTAGCCTGCTGCGGAAAACAGGCCCAAACTGTCGTAGGGTTTCGCGTAACACTGACAGCTCGGGCCGTCAGTTCCGAGTTCACTCCCGCATCCTATGCCGGGTGTTTGTACGTCCTCCTTGTTGGAACATTTGGGTTTCCTCCGGGTGCTCTAGTTTCCTTCCACGGTCCGAAAGCGTACGGATTAGTTTATTAATTGGCCATTGTAAATTTTCCTGTGATTAGGATAGGGTTAACTCAGTGGGTTGCTGGCAAGTCAGTTCGAATGACCAGGCAGTTCCTGTTCCGCTCTGGATCATTAAATAAATAAAATGAAATCTCTCCCGATAGCTCAAGTCCTCCGATCCAGGCTTTGTCCCTGTGAGTCTCTTTCAAACCCTCTCCAAGCTTAATCACATCCCTCCTGTAGTGTGGTGGGCAGAATTTCACATGATACCTTCACAGAGTGGGAGCGTGTGTGAGAGTGAGAAACAGAAAGAGAGGGAGAGAGAAGGAGGAATGGATGGTGGGGAGGGGAGAGAGAAAGGGGGAAAGAAGGGAGGAGAGAGAGGGGAAGATAGAGAGAGTGTGGGTGTGTATCTGTGAGTGACCGGTATCAAATGTACACCAGATGATAAAAAACGCAATTACTCAGTGTGGAGTGAGAGGGGAAATGAGTTCTGCTGTTCATAGAAACGGACCAATGTAAATATGTTGAACTTTTGAATTTTATAATATTACGGGAGTTTATTTGTATGTGTGGGTGTCCACGAATCGGCCTGGGTAAACCAGGGACTCCCTGCAGAGAAATACAGACTCCTCTTTGTTCCCAGTGTTGTTCAGTCAGTTGAAGGAGCCGGTACGTGCTGGGGCTCTCACACAAAATACTGGGGCAACTCAGGAGGTCAGGCACCATCAACAGAGGAGAATAAACAGTTGACGTTTCTGGCCAAGGACCTTCATCAGGACGCGACCCAAAACATCGACAGTTTATTCCCCTCCAGGGCTGCTGAGTTCCTCCAGCAGTCAGTGTGTGTTGCTTTGGATTTCCAGCACCTGCAGAATTTTTTGAGTTTCTTGCTGGGGTATTTGTGTGCATCGTCGGTGCCTCATTTGGCAGCCACCAGTTGGATTCATGCAATGTTATCAGTGTTCTCTGCCCAAAGACTGTACTGGTTGGAACTCAGGTGTCCCACCTCACCTCATCACCCAGTAGTTGACCTCTGGAGCTGTGGGTTACAGTTCTTCCTACACTGGATGGGGGCGGCAGGGTAGCGTAGCGATTAATATAACAGTTTATTGCGCCAGCAGCCTGGGTTTGATTCTTGCCATTTAGTAAGGTAATTGTTCATTCTAAATTGTCCCGTAGTTAGGCTTGGATTGAATTGGGGATTGCTGGGCAGCGTGGCTCAAAGGCCCTTGAGGACTGTATCCCACTAAATAAATAAATAAATACCCTTGTGGGTTTCCTCCGGGGGCTCCGGTTTCCTCCCACACTCCAAAGGTGCACTGGTTAGGGTTGGTAAGTTGTGGGCATGCTATGTTGGTGACAGTTGTGGGCTACCCCCAGCACACCATTGGTCTGTGTTGGTCATTTCACTGGATGTTTTGATGTTTCATTGTATTTTTTTTTGATTATGAGGACACTCAGTCCTTGTTTATTGTCATTTAGTAATGCATGCATTAAGAAATGATACAATGTTCCTTCAGTATAATATCACAGAAACACAAGACAGACCAAGACTAAAACTGACAAAAACCACATAATTATAACATATAGTTACAACAGTGCAAAGCAATACCGTAATTTGATAAAGAACAGACCGTGGGCACGGTAAAAAAAAAGTCTCAAAGTCCTGATAGTCCCATCATCTCATGCAGACAGTAGAAGGAAGAAAACTCTCCCTGCCATGAACCTCCAGTGCCGCAAACTTGCCGATGCAGCACCCTGGAAGCACCCGACCACAGTCCAACTCTGAGTCTGTCCGAAAACTTCAAGCCTCCAACCAGCCCGCCGACACTGAGCACCATCTCTGCCGAGCGCTTTGACCCTGGCCCCAGCTGCCGAGCAACAAGCAAAGCTGAGGATTCAGGGCCTTCCCCTCCAGAGATTCTGGATCGCACAGTAGCAGCGGTAGCGAAACAGGCATTTCAGAAGTTTCACCAGATGTTCCTCCGTGCTTCTCATGTCTGTCTCCATCAGATCAGGATTGGGCAGGGCATCCTACTTGACAGATAACTGATATTCATTCCGGGGTTGCTGCTGCGTGCTGCGTCACCTCGCCATCTTCTCTTCAATTTTTATTTTATTTAGAGATACAGCACAGAACGGCTCAACAAGCTGTCCCTGCCCCC